>NC_089804.1:53306639-53374139 GCF_029633855.1 Hoplias malabaricus
GATTCTTGAAAAGCTATATATATAATGTATGATGATAATGGTGATGTTTATTATTTTTAAATATTGGACTGGCTTTTACTTGTTGGTGGTAGATGCAATAAAGCGGATGGGCGGATTTGTGACTTCATTTTATGACAGCGCTGTAAAAGTCAATTACACTCTGCAACTGTAGGGGGAGCTCAGGAGCAAAAGCACAGATTCTTACACCGGTAAATTAGAGTTTATTACCTGCACTGAAAGATGAACAGATCATCTGTACACCTGGCCTGGGGCGCTCCGTGAATTTGCTCGGCCGTGGCCTGTACAGGCACAAAAACAAACACACATAAGGACAGATACACAGAGACAAACAGGAAGACCCCCACCCCCACACCACCACCACAAACACACACACACAATTACATCATATTGCATGAATTGAAAATGAAGTGTGTATATTGCTACATGAATTGGGAGTCAGTCTGGCTTTGACCTTTAGAGCTTTAGGACTATTACAACATCTACAATGTACTCAGTATGTCCAGAGGTTTGTGGACACTCCTGCTACTTTAACAGGCACTAATCAGTCTTTGTCAGTCACATAGAATTATTGCCTGTGACACAACCAATGCACCATTTTTGAGGTACTGCTACAGTGAGCGGTGCAGTGAAAAGAGCAAAGAACTGACATCATGTTTATACTTGGCAGCAGGGAAAGCATGAAAACTGGAGACGCACAAACAAACTCAGAGGGTTCCACACCAAGACAAACTCAGCAACAACACCAGGCACTGAAATTTGGGTAAATTGTCATGTTTAATAATGTTATTCCACACGACCTGATTATAAAATGTTCTGACCCCGCAATACTGCCTCTAGCCTTGTATCTGAATATTACCAACGATCTCGTTCACTGCATTTCACCAGCAGCAGTTTCACCAATACTGAGAGAGCACAGTCCTATAGCCAAGGAAAGCTGGCTTTAATCAAGAAAATCAAGAAAACATGGCGGTTCAATCCAAACAAACAATAAATAAAAACAGTAGCATGTCATCATCATGAAACAAGCCAAGAATTCCTTATTTTTATAACATCTTTACAGCCCTATTTGATCAAACAATTTTTTATTATCAAGTAACAGATTTACCAGATTTAAATCTTGCCCCATGGTTAACATAATTTCAAAATGCTAGTTTAAGTACAGCCTTTGCCACAGAAGTTCTCCAAAGGGGCAGTAAAAACAAAGTTCAGTATGGTTTACCACCATCTGTCAAAGACTGATAATGACTCACCGCTGACACAGATGCTAAATGCATTCACTACACCAAAGTTTCCACCATCTCAATTGAACAGCAATAGAACTGATCTGGAGCAGCTACACAAAAGCCTATACATTCTTAAAAATAAACTTTGCTGACTCAGATTCCATACCCATTAAAACATATCAGCAAAAATGATTCATTATGGAACCAAAAGTGGTCTTTCTATGGCATCACTCAAAGAATCTTTTATAGCATCTTTATAGTTAAAGGCTAAGCACCACTTAAAGGACTTCCATGAATATTTCACATTATTTTAGTTACTGACAGATATAAGTATGAATTAAAATGAAAATAGCTGCTTAATTTCCTTTAAAACTGACAATTTTATTAAATTGACGGAAAAACCCGAGCTCGCTACGGAAATTCTTGAACGCAACCGTGACGTCACTGGTGGACAACAGCTGAACAACGCCACGGTAAAACACCGTTATGACTGACTGTTATGACAGTATCTAGCTAAATAACCAACATTATTCGTGACAATAGCCTAGCAATAAGCTAAACTCAAATTTAGAGGTACCGTTATTCTTGTAAATGTGATCGAAGTCGAACTCGAATTCATCCGACACTATAAACCTCCGTAATGCAGCTACGTAGCCGAGTATAATCTGAGACACCGAGTTTAGCGAGTCAAGCTAACGTTAACTAACACCAACTAAAACAGGCGAAGTGAGTGTCCTTACCCTGTTTACCTCCATGTTACAGAGGCTCTTGAACACCTTTCGTTGGTGTCCTTACATGTCCATATTGTTGGAAAAGCGCCAGTGAAATGAGCTACAGATAACGGAGTGAGCGGATGGTCCTTTCCAAAGTGCCCGTTTAAAGTTGACAAGTTTAGTCCATTTTCTGGATATTTTGGGATCTTTGGGCCATTTGTTCACAGATGTCCCACTGTACATTGAATGATTGCAGCCAAAAATAAAACACCTTTTCGTCATTTTGCATTAAATTAAGTGCAGCTTCTAGAGTTGTTGTCCACCATCTACGTCACAGACAAGACGCCTATTAGAGTTTCCGAACACCGCTGGGGGGGGGGGACCAACAGTCTTTTAAACCTTATTCCTTCAATTAGTAAGAAATAACATGTTTTCTGACTATCAATAAACACAAGTTAGGAACTCAAATTCCACTGTATTTATTTCCTTGACACTTTCATATCGCTGGTGCTTAGCCTTTAAGAGTGTAGGTCACTGTGCCATGTCTGGGCTCCAGTGGTATAAATCCCCCAACACTGGGCTAAGGAGCAGTGGTGCCACTTTTTCTGACATGATGGAGCACCATCCAATAACATTGGAATGAGTTGGCGTACTCTTCTTGATCCTGATCTAATTTTCCAAAGTTAGTACCTGAGCTCAGCAATGTTTATGATGCTGAATGCAATCAAACTCGCACAACAATGTTCCAATATATAGTATACAGCCTTCCCAGAAGAGTAGAGACTGTTGCTGCAGCAAAGAGGGGCACAAACCCTCTATTAATGAGCCTTTCAGCAGAAATATTTGGAGGAGCAGGTGCCCACAAACATTTGCATTCTTTCTGTACCTCAGAGTGGCATTTTCTGGAAGATGTGAAGAGCTGGAGAGGGGACTGAACACCACTCACCCAAACTTAAGAGTGCGAGCATCCCACTGCCAGAAGCAGATGGTTCCATCTGCACCAGTGGAGGACAGGAACCTCTTATTACCACTGCAGAGAGGAGAAAACTACACGCAGACACACACACACACACACACACACACACAGGAATGAGCCATTGCAGCATTGCTCCAGTTTAACAGACAGAGTACATTACCTATGAGTCAGTTTGTGGTGTTAAGTAAATTTGTGAACACTGTCAAAAAATTGAAAGTTTTAAATATAAAAAATAATATTTTTGGAGATAATTGAACTTATACATTTAAATAAACAGATCAGTAATCTGTGAATTTGGTTCATTAAGGTATTATTAGAACTCAAACTTTTATTGAACACTGATAATTAACTTAGTTAATTGCCTTCTTATCAATTTAAAAAATCATCCATTCGTTCATTCATTCACTCATTCAGCTCCTGTCCTGTTCAGGTTTGGGACGGGTCCACAGCCCACCTGAAACAACTGGACTGAAGGCAGAAGGGCGTCAAGTCATCGCACACTCACAGAGGCAGCTTTAGTCCACCAGTGTGAGTGATGAGGGTGGAGGCTAACGTGTGTTTACGTCGGTACCTGTAGTGATGTAATAGAAGCTCCGTGTCCCTCCAGAACAGCGAGGGGGGCACACGTCTGCAGACACCAGACTCTGATCATCTTATCACAGCTCCCAGCTGCCAGCAGTGTGTTCTCGTAATTCACCGCCATGTCTGAGATCTCCGCAGCGTGACCCCTCAGAGTGGCCAGCAAACGTCCGTCATCTGTCGCCCAGATCTTCACCAGACAGTCGTCAGACCCCTGACAACACACAGCACGCACACATGATTAACACACACTCCTATTATCCCACCCATCTCCTGGTCCTCACCAGGGTAATGCATGAGATTAACATATTTTTTGTAAACGTTTATATCGCTGTCTAAACAAAACTGTGTCATTTGTATTTTTGTGTTCATTTTGCGTAGTTTTGAAAACACCAACTCCACTCTGTGCTTTTTAAACATTCATTACAAAAGCCTCAACACAAATTCTTAACATTTCTTAAAAACCCATGCTCCATTAGCTTCCACCCACAGGAAAATATGTTTTGTCCCTTCTCTGAAATCAACATGTAGTTTAGCAGTGATGACCTCCTAGTGGCTCAGGAGCCATTCATATGGGGAACAAAAACAAAAGAATGGTCCAAATTAGGGCTGCAACAACTAATCGATTAAAATCGATTGTTAAAATAGTTGGCAACTAATTTAATAATCGATTAGTTGGGTCTAAGTTATTATACACATAGGTACAGCTGCTACACGTGACGAACTCTGGAAGAAGGGTTTGAAAAATGGCGGAGGCGGTCACAGCAGAGGATAATGTTAGCACAAGCAGAGAGAAAAATGTACGACCCAAGTCATCAAAAGTATGGGAACACTTTACATTAACACATTCAGGGAACAGCGTTAGGTGCAAAATGTGCACAGCTGATCTCGCATGGCACGGCAGCACAACATCGCTGCATGAGGCACCTGAAAAGGAAGCCTGTTGGAGCTATGTGTGAAAGAGATGAAGTATAGTAAGTTAATTCTACTTTTTCTCTCACTCAATGTTACTAGAGCCTGCTAGAGTAGTTAAACAACATTTGTTTTCTTAGTACATTGATATTACACTCGCGTTTAGCGAACAAGCCTTAGCATCCCCCCGAGTTTTCTCTTCCACCTTAAATGTGTCAGCTCGACCAGCAGTTCCAAAACAGGCCGTAGTTTTAGTCGAGCTAACGTTAGCGATGTTAGTTTTTCTCTCACTCAATGTCACTAGAACCTGCTAGAGTACTCAAACAAGATCATTTTTAGTAAATTTATATCACTCTTGTATTTAGCAAGTTTTCCGTTCCACCTTAAATGTGGCGGCAGTTACATTCAGAGTTAAAAAAAAAATCAATCCAAACTTTTTTAAAAATAATATATTTAAAGCCTTTTTCAAGGTCTTTTCTGACTGGTATTGCGTGTTAGTGTTTGAGTCTCACAGCCAAGTGTGTATTACATTATAAGTGTATATTACATTACATACACTGTGTTAAATATTGATAAACATAAAATTAATGTAATGGTTGGGTTAATTCTTCATGTAAACGCTAATTTTTAATAATGGTAAGTTTTGTGTTTCTTATACAATTACAAAATTAGTTCTCTAAAATCTTAAATATCTTAACAATATCTGATCATGTGTGTTTCCCTTTTATTCTCAGCACATGGCACCATCACCCAATATCCATTTATGTCATTTCAATTTGCCTTCATTGTTGTCTGCATTTTAGATCAGTAGTTATTAACTTAAAAAAGATGTATGTTCATATCTACACTTTCTCTCTCACCTCAGATAGAAACAGCCCAGCATTGCTGACTATGTTTTGAAGAAGATCTGCACACCACAGCAAGCAGCTGTTCTCACTGATGGTGTCCTGAATATGCCAGTAACAGACAGGAAACCAAATTTGGTTTGTCTTCCTTTTTATCCGATTAATAATTGATTAATCAAAAAAATAATCGACGGATTAATCGATTATCAAAATAATGATTAGTTGCAGCCCTAGTCCAAATTAATAATTAATTTATTCATTCAGTGTCGCGGTGGGTCCAGAGCCTACCTGGAATCATTGGGCGCAAGGCTGGAATACACCCTGGAGGGGGCGCCGGTCCTTCACAGGGCAACACACAGTCACACATTCACTAACACACTCACACCTACAGACACTTTTGAGTTGCCAGCACACTACCAACGTGTGTTTTTGGACCGTGGGAGGTCCACGCGGAGGAAACCCACGCAGACACAGGGAGAACACACCACACTCCTCACAGACAGTCACACGGAGGAAACCCACACGGACACAGGGAGAACACACTACACTCCTCACAGACAGTCACCCGGAGGAAACCCACGCAGACACAGAGAGAACACACCACACTCCTCACAGACAGTCACACAGAGGAAACCCACACGGACACAGGAAGAACACACCACACTCCTAACAGACAGTCACACGGAGCAGGAATTGAACCCACAACCTCCAGGCTCCTGGAGCTGTGTGACTGCGACAACTGCCTGCTGTACCACCATTGGTTAATAATCTAATCCATAGAGATTCATTAGACTTTATTGAAAAACACACACATGTAAAAACAAACCAACAAGGACAACATTAAAATAATGAAACATCTGAAGAAAAAAAAACCTTAAACTGCCCTTGAATTACAACATCCGAGTTCAGTCAGACCGGGAGCCAAAAACGAGATCAGACAATACACGCAAATTTAAATCAGCCTGGAATACACTTCTGTGTAAATATCTTAATTACACAGACCATTAACACCAGCTTAAATTACACACACCAATAACATAATATCAGAGAGCCCTTCTTATAATACATCTTCATTAGTAAGAGAAAAGGAATGAGAAGTAAATAGAATAAAAATATAATGAATAACTGAATATTAAATACAAGTTTAATAAATTATAAAACAAATGTTTTGTGCTGTTAAAGCACAATCGAAAAATATGAAACAGAAACCCCTACTTATTTAATGATATCATCTGGACTAAGACAGTGCTTCACTCACATGTGGGCGTGTGCATTGGCCTGTGTCAGCAATTCATAAATAATGCATTCTGAATCTCTACAGTTAATTAAAGATAATAGGAGACATCAGTGATCTTCACAACATACATTTATTTACGTAAAGGGGAAAAAATGTCACACTTCTATTTTATTATATGATAAAAACAATAATAATAACAATTCATTCATTTATTATCTGTAAGCGCTTATCCAGTTCAGGGTCGCGGTGGGCCCAGAGCCGACCTGGAATCATTGGGCGCAAGGCGGGAAAACACCCTGGAGGGGGCGCCAGTCCTTCACAGGCCAACACACTGTCACACATTCACTCACACACTCACACCTACGGACACTTTGGAGTCGCCAATCCACCTACCAATGTGTGTTTTTGGACTGTGGGAGGAAAACGGAGCACCCAGAGGAAACCCACGCAGACACAGTGAGAACACACCACACTCCTCACAGACAGTCACCCGGAGGAAACCCACGCAGACACAGAGAGAACACACCACACTCCTCACAGACAGTCACCCGGAGGAAACCCACACGGACACAGGGAGAACACACCACACTCCTCACAGACAGTCACCCGGAGGAAACCCACACGGACACAGGGAGAACACACCACACTCCTCACAGACAGTCACCCGGAGGAAACTCACGCAGACACAGGGAGAACACACCAAACTCCTCACAGACAGTCACCCGGAGGAAACCCACGCAGACACAGAGAGAACACACCACACTCCTCACAGACAGTCACCCGGAGGAAACCCACACGGACACAGGGAGAACACACCACACTTCTCACAGACACTCACCCGGAGGAAACCCACGCAGCCACAGAGAGAACACACCACACTCCTCACAGACAGTCACCCGGAGGAAACCCACGCAGACACAGGGAGAACACACCACACTCCTCACAGACAGTCACCCGGAGGAAACCCACGCAGACACAGGGAGAACACACCACACTCCTCACAGACAGTCACCTGGAGGAAACCCACGCAGACACAGGGAGAACACACCACACTCCTCACAGACAGTCACCCGGAGCGGGAATCGAACTCACAACCTCAAGGTCCCAGGAGCTGTGTGAGTGCAACACTACCTGCTGTGCCCAATAATAACAATAATAATAATAATAAAAATAACAATAGTGTAATATCTTGTACTAGACTGGAACAGGTGAGTGTCATGTAGTGCCCCCAGGGAAATGCGGTTTATACAGGGTCATTATAAGTTGTCCCGAACCTGATATGGAGACGACAGAAAATAATACTGTGGGGAGCTTGTGAGAAGTGTCTACACAGAAGAAAACGTCAGTCTGCCAAAGGGAGAACTGTAGAAGTGTACTATACCAGCCCATGTAGAGCACTGATCTCAGTCAATGATATAGAAATATGTTATTACAAAACAGTTCTGGGTCCAGGTTTCTTGGACTGTGCTGCATTGAGTTAAATACCATCAGAAGCACAATGTATTTTGAAGAGAAATAGTCTCACAAAAGTCTTCCATAGCATTGTATATTATTAGATTTCTCCCAGATTCAGTCTTCACCAATTCCACCTGTAAACTAGGACTCCTCTCCGCACACAACGCTACCAGCCTGGGAAGGTCTGACGGGCACGTGCTTAAGAGACATTTGAAGTGAGCCAACATTTCTTTTTAAACTGTTGCTAGTACAGTACAGGACGAGCACACGAACTGTCCAGTTTTATTATACATCCATGCTGGCCCTGTCTTCGTGATGAGGGGAGAGGGAAATCCTACCTACCCTCAGAGAGCAAGACTAATTCTGCCCTCCCTCTTTGACTTCTGGCCGAGGATGACTGAGGCAACACTGGGGCTTGACCAGGTGAGCTCCTGACGACTGGGAGAACGTTTAGACTGCTACACCACTTGGGAATCAATATTGAAACAATGTGATTACTTTAATGATGATGGTGTTTTGAAAGTTTCATTCCTGAATTATTTATTATTATACATACAGTCCAAAAGTGTCCATCAAAATCAGTCATCTGTCTACGTCAACTTCCTGAAAACAGCGGTGAAAATGATCACTCTCACAACAAAGAGCAAATCAGCTGACAGCAAGGAACCACACCTGTGTCACTTTAATATCCATCTCTCAAAGAAACAATGAGATGGCAGTGTAAGTCTCAGTCCGAAGAAACAAGATCAAATAAGAGATCTCTTTAAAAACATATGACCAATGCAGAGACTAAGGAGAATTAAATATATATATTTTTAAATAATTAAATTTGCTGTTTCTTCAGAGGATTTTTAGTCAATGAGTAACATTTGATTAATACAACTCATGTATTCCAGTTTGTCACTAATGGATCTTATAATGATTAAAAGTGTCCTAAAAGGGTAGTGAAAATGTAAATACAGTTTGAAACACAGCACACGTTTCTCTGCTTTAGATGCACACAGAAAACGTTAAAGAGCAGCGATGCAGGCCTCGGCAGACGCAGCGGCAGCGCATTCCTCCAGACGCATGTTACACACACGCTGAATGCCAATGACACACTGCCTAATAGCTCCGAATATGAAGGAGATGATGATTCTATTCCTGGCTTTCTGCCAGAGCCACAAAAGAAAACAAGCCCATAGAGAGAGAGAGGCACACCCACCTAACACACACACAGAGAGAGAGAGAGAGAGAGAGAGAGAGAGAGAGGGGGGGGGAAAGGGAAAGAGAAAGAAATGGAATGGAGGAGGAGATGGGAGGGAGTCATTTTGGCTGTTCAGCCATTTTTGGAGATTAAAAAAAACTATTGCGGAAGAAAATGGAACCCAAAAGTGCAGATGCAGATATTAGCCAATAAATAAATAAATAAATAAACAAACACCCAGATGCCAAAATACAATGCCCTGACAACCTTTACTGTCATGCAACAAACCTTAATCAAAGGTTACACTACCAGAAAAAATCAGTCACATATACTTCACACACACAGATACTCACTAAAACATTTCTGGACCACTGTATATAATAATAAGTTATCATTTATTCTCAAAATGATCAATAATTACAAATGACATATTTATCAGATTAGACACACGATAAAGCATTTACTAAGCAGACTTTTCCAAGTTCAAAGACCACTGCAATACACAGTCCCAATCCGATCAAATGATTTACATTATTGGTCAAGACAGCAATTACCTACAAGCTATTCCCATTTTGGGAGTTAATCCTGTGGCGATGGGAATTTAAATAATCCAAGACTTTCCTAAAATGAAAATGTTTTAAGAAATGTTTAAAAGAAATATGGGACTCCTAACAACCAATAGCTAAACTCTGAAAAACAGTAGCACATGAAGCTGCAGTCTTACTTCAGATCTAAACAAATCCACAGGTGTTTTTCGGTCCCTCCTTCTGCTGTGAGAAGAAGCTGCTGTTGTTCTCTGAACAGTGGACTGGCCACCCCAGAGCCCAGACTAAACCACCACTGAATGATTTTGGGATTGTGTGGATTCTGAGAAGCAGAAAACGCAACCAATTTCTAAGAGTGAACTTTGTGGGAAAACAGTCCATGGGATAGAAACCGAAAGGAAGTCCCATTAAAAAGACAGAAGCTGTAATAACTGCAAAGATGGGATATAAATATCACTGTGAGTGTAATAATAAATTAGCTGTTAAATTTGTCCTCACGGTGTTACAGTCACACAGCTCCAGGGACCTGGAGGTTGTGGGTTTGATTCCCGCTCCCGGTGACTGTCTGTGAGGAGTGTGGTGTGTTCTCCCTGTGTCTGCGTGGGTTTCCTCCAGGTGACTGTCTGTGAGGAGTGTGGTGTGTTCTCCCTGTGTCTGCGTGGGTTTCCTCCGGGTGACTGTCTGTGAGGAGTGTGGTGTGTTCTCCCTGTGTCTGCGTGGGTTTCCTCCGGGTGACTGTCTGTGAGGAGTGTGGTGTGTTCTCCCTGTGTCTGCGTGGGTTTCCTCCAGGTGACTGTCTGTGAGGAGTGTGGTGTGTTCTCCCTGTGTCTGCGTGGGTTTCCTCCGGGTGACTGTCTTTGAGGAGTGTGGTGTGTTCTCCCTGTGTCTGCGTGGGTTTCCTCCGGGTGACTGTCTGTGAGGAGTGTGGTGTGTTCTCCCTGTGTCTGCGTGGGTTTCCTCCGGGTGACTGTCTGTGAGGAGTGTGGTGTGTTCTCCCTGTGTCTGTGTGGGTTTCCTCCGGGTGACTGTCTGTGAGAAGTGTGGTGTGTTTTCCCCGTGTCCGCATGGGTTTCCTCCGGGTGCTCCAGTTTCCTCCCACAGTCCAAAAACACACGCTGGTAGGTGGATTGGCGATTCAAAAGTGTCTATAGGTGTGAGTGTGTGAGTGAATGTGTGAGTGTTGCCCTGTGAAGGACTGGCGCCCCCTCCAGGGTGTATTCCCGCCTTGCGCCCAATGATTCCAGGTAGGCTCTGGACCCACCGTGACCCTGAACTGGATAAGGGTTACAGATGATGGATGGATGGATGGATGAAATTTGTCCTCTTGCATATTATAATGAATAAAACGTATGACTGTCAATCAAGAAAAAAAAACAACTAACTAATCTCATTTGACCCTTGTTGTAACGGAAGCTTTTAATAATAGATATTTCAATGTGCAATAACATAATCAATGTATTATCAACATATTAGTGTTAGTAATTAGGACTTACATTACCAGTGTCTCTCAATTAAAAACGTAATCACAACTTTAAAGTTAAAATATTCTAATACTTCCTCATTTCTAGGAGGGAGATAAATGTGTAGTGGGATATGCATGACAAACTGGCGAGAGGTAACTTCCTTTTTTTACTTTATTATAATAACTGTAACAATGATTTTTAAATTAGAATCTTTTAACTGGCTGAGTTTCAGGGGGAGCTTTAGCATCGAACACAGAATCATTAATAATGAAATTTAATACAACAGCGCAGCTTGAGGCTCCAACATGAGCGAGGTAGAAGATGAAAATGTAGTGTCGGGGAGGTGCAGGGTGTAAGAGTGAGAGTTTGTTCTGGTATTTCCTACATATTTCAGCTTAAATAAAATGTAATCTCCCCTGTAAACGCTACAGTAGGTGTGCTGTGTTTACGTTCCTACATTAAAACCGCCAATATGTCACTAGATGCTGTAAAAATATTTAATTATGGGAAAAGATTGTGACCAAATTTGGTAAATTAATTAAATAACATTAAAAACAATAAGATGTTATATTCCCGCATCTGTGTAAAAATCATTTAAAGCCATTTCAATCATTTAAAACTTTATTTCTTTATTTCTCTGCTGAACTGAACAACTGCCAGATCTGTCTGACCTGATGCTGGAGGAAGATTTCCCTGCCTGACTGATGTGTGACCACCTCTGGCCATGAAACAGCACCTACACGCCCCACACAGCCCTGAGATCAAACCCCAAGATGTGAGGGCTCCTGTTCATCTCCCATGGGGTCATCTGCATGTGCCAGTGTGTCTCACCTTCACAGCCACTGATAACTAACTGATGAGGCTGAGCACTGGTTCAGAACTAGAAATGCTAGTTTGTTTTTTACCTCCCTCATGGTATTCTTTATTAACACAGCGCTTAAATACGCACATAACCTGATGTTACAGACTACTGCTATAAAATACTGTACCCTCATTTTAAGCCCATAAACAATCAGTCATAATACTCTTGGTTTATACACTGCTCTTTGTTTGTTTACTCTTCTTTGATGTTTTGCTCCATTGTTAACCAGAGGAGGATGGCTCTTCCTTGGTTCTCAGATTTCTTCCTGCCAGTGTTAAACGGGCAATACACACTTGGGGCTAGGACCTGGAATTCTGAAACCAAACTGTTATAAACTGAATTGAATTTTAGTAGACAGTAATAATATTTAAAATATCCCTTTTGCAAAACGCTTTAAAATGTATCCAGGGGCTGAACAAAGAAACAGTTAATGCACATCAGCATTAGCTTCCTCACTAAACCAAGATCCAGTGCAAATCAAATTGACATCATTATTTGTATCTTTACATTTATCTTAATCCGCAGCTGTAGCTATTATCTGCTGAAAATGATAAGCTAATGACATTTGCATGCCTGGACTAATGCACAGAACAGGTGAAATCTGTCACACAATATAAACCTTTATTATTATTCATCCACTATTATCCAGTGACAACTGTGAAACTAAAATGTAGCTAGACTGTGTAGTATTTG
This sequence comes from Hoplias malabaricus, assembly GCF_029633855.1. Taxonomy (NCBI): domain Eukaryota; kingdom Metazoa; phylum Chordata; class Actinopteri; order Characiformes; family Erythrinidae; genus Hoplias; species Hoplias malabaricus. The sequence continues at coordinate 53,319,350 of NC_089804.1, forward strand.
GAGAACAGTAGTGTGAACTCGTATAAACAGGATTTATAGGCAAAGTGTTAATGGGTTAAAGCTAGAATGGAATGTCAGGAAAAATCAATCAACAAGGAATTCGACCCCAGGTGCATTCAGTAACTCTTTAAACCACAGATTAACTCAAGCATTAAATCTGAAGGATGTTCCATAGGTAATGGGACATACCCCAGGTACTTTTACCACAGTGATACGTAAAGACACAGAAGGCATGCGAAATAGAAGAGTCTGTGTTCTTATGTGGACCCAGACTTTATTTCTTTACTGTCACAGCAACGTAACTAATGCTACAAGGCCAAGAGTTTCTGGACACGTTCTCATTCGACATATCTTCTGATATCAAGGATAATAGTCATTAGTTTGTTCCCATTTGTACAGATAACAACATGTCAACCTCCATGAGTGCTAGACGACGAGGAGCATTTTGAACATGCAGCCTTAGAAAAACCACTGGCATTTCAGAAAATAATCAGGTGTCAGCTTGCCAACTTGATATGACCTGCTTACCTTCAGAACCAGGAAACATGTAAAGAAATTTATTGATGACCTTTCTCACCCTGGTTATCCCCTGTTTGGGCTCCTCCCCTCAGGCAGGTGCTTCTGCCAAATGTGGGTTTAAAATGTGTTAGAACTCAGGCTGGGATGTCTATGCTACTCTGCTGTGCAATGTCTATTGTCTAATTCTTTCCACAGTGAGCTACTGTGAATCCAAAGACAAATTCCTTGCATGTGCAAACATGCTTGGCCAATAAAACCTGATTCTGATTTCTGTGACATTTTTTGATATAATTCAGCTACATGAAAATTAGTGAGGTCAGACGCTGAGGGTAGATGATTAGTTCGGGCACTCCAACTCTCCAACTCAAAGGTTTTGAATGGTAATTGGTAGTTCTGATTGCTCCAAAGGGCACAGTTCGCCTGCTCCAAAGCTCAGTCTAGCCATCGCTTGACATTGGTAATGATTATTTTAGTCTCACATGCAGCTGCTCCAAGCCATTCCATTTAATTTCATGTTTTTCTATAAAAATTATACCATGTCTTTTCAATACAACTATACAATATAATATAAAACAATTGTACAGTACAACAGTATCTGAGATGTTAATTATAAGGGGTCTTATAAATTTCCAGACATAAAATGTAATTATTAGCATCACAGAAGTAGCACAATGCATAGATATTCAACTCTGATTCAGATCAAGATTCAGTTCCTATTCATGATATTTTAAACATTAAAGGGGATATATTATACCTCTTTTTAAACAGGTTAAAATAGATCTATGAGCTACAAAAAAACATGTTCATGAAGTTCTTTGCACAAAATCACTCTCACATAAGGAGATCTCACCAGCTCTATTCTTGCAGTTTCAGTCCCTTTCAGAATGAGCCGTTTAAGGGCTCTGTCAGTTTTATGCAAATAAGCTGTTGCTGGCCACTCCCCACCCATTACATGTTTATGCAGATGTGGGGTGGTACCAGGGTGGTTCTATGCAAATGTCCTTATTGTGATGTCACAATAAGGGAGCCTTTTAAAATTATAATAAAATGAAATTTGATAATAACTGAACCAGCCACAGCTGCACTCCACCAAAATCCTTGTAGACATAGCTGTCCACTCTGCGGCCACCTTGGCAACGGCTCTAGGCCAGGCACCATTAACTTTGAATAGAGAGATACCAAAATACTCTAAACTGAAGGTCATATTACCATTTCAAAAACATATTTTAAATCACTGATACAATTTGACACAAAACCTCATTAAAGGTTTGCAGCATTTGGCTCAATAATGCATAATGATTTTCTGGCTTGTTCTTGCTACTGCACTTGCACAAACATCCACACTGGGGGCTTTCCCCACTAGCACCACAAAATCATCGAACCTCCTCCACTCACTGTGTATCAGCAAACTGACTGGTTCTTTTTGTTGAAGGGCAGGGATTTATCCAAAACAAATGCTATGTTGTGCCTTACGAGAACTCCCATCTGAAACTGTGACTGGTCTCCTCATTTATAATGACTGACTGCGCTTCAAACTGACTGCTAGCATTTAGCTAGTGCTTAATTTGTTAATGCTAGCTAAAAACTAGCTAGTGTTTCTGTTGTTCTTTGCTTATCAGACTACAGACTCTATCAGTGCATAAGTTTACAGTACTCCCCTGGTGGAGAATACATTTATTTTTACAGACATGGAACTCAAACAAAAATAAGTGAAAGAAGTAGTTTCTGGAAATTTGTTGTTTACAATAATCGATCGTCCTAATTTATTAACCAACAATACACTACACTTTTTTACCTTTATGCTTCATTTGTTTGTGTTTATGCGCCTTTTTATTTATGCTCCATTTTTCTGCTTTTATGGTCCTTTTTTTTAATCTTCTAAGAGGATTTCCCAAACTTTTCTTGTGGCTTAAACTGTTATAACACAAACAAGTTTTGCTTAATCTACAAAATAACTGTCATTCATTATTCATTGTCTGTAACTGTTTATCCAGTTCAGGGTCGCGGCAGGTCTGGAGCCTACCTGGAATCATTGGGCACAAGGCAGGGACACACTCAGAAAATTCATTCACACACTAACACCTAGGGACATTTATGTGTCGCCAATTTGTTTTTGGATCGTGGGAGGAAACCGGAGCACCCGGAAGAAACACAGACGCAGGGAGAACACTGAATAATGTCATTCATCAATTCGGGAAAAATTGGAGTGTTTGCTTTTATTGAGGAAAATCGGCTGCTCAAGGAATTTCCACATTCATTTGAATGATACTTGACTATTGTCATTAAAAATTTAAACAGTTCTTCCTCCTTCAGCTTTTGAGTTACACACGCCAAATTTCACAAGACTGTACTATATCTAAATACTGTGATTTTTCTAAGCAATTTTTTTCTACATGATATATATATCCCACAGGAAATGTTGCTTAATGTTCATCATGTTCAAATTTAATTGCTACAAACAAAGTGTTACATCCCTCACACAGTACCTCACACACAGCACACACAGACTTACACACATGTAGAAAAATGTGCCATCATAATACAGATTCCTTAGAAACCACACTGGATTCAGCATGTTCTACTCCTGCAGTACTAAAGCTGGAACCACCAAATTTGCAGGATCATAAATCCTTTGTCTGAATGATGTTCTTCTGCTTTTCCAAGTCTGTGTCTGAAGCGTGTGCCTCTACAACATTCTGCATTAAAGTTTTCTGGATGTCTCAATTAAACTCAGGTTTCACAAACACGTGCACGCACATTTTCAGCTCATCAAGATCTATGTATTTCTTTCAGGAAATGCAAATCTAGTTGATATTAAAGTTTAGTTTATTATTTCGGCATTATATAATAGTAGCTAGACTAGCAGAACATATCAATATACAATGCATATCCCTATAGTTAATTTTTCAAGGTTTTCTTAAATATAAGAACAAATCCACAGCTCTATGTTAAAGGCTAAGCACCAGCGATATGAAAGTGTCAAACAAATAAATACAGTGGAATTTGAGTTCCTAACTTGTGTTTATTGATAGTCAGAAAACATGTTATTTCTTACTAATTGAAGGAATAAGGTTTAAAAGACCGTGCCCCCCCCCCCCCCCCCCCCAGCGGTGTTGGGAAACTCTAATAGGCGTCTTGCCTGTGACGTAGATGATGGACAACAACTCTAGAAGTTGCACTTAATTTAATGCAACATGACGAAAAGGTGTGTTGTTTTTGGCTGCAATCATTCAATGTACAGTGGGACATCTGTGCACAAATGGCCCAAAGATCCCAAAATATCCAGAAAATGGACTACATTTGTCAACTTTAAACGGACACTTTGGAAAGGACCATCCGCTCACTCCGTTATCTGTAGCTCATTTCACTGGCGCTTTTCCAACAATATGGGCATGTAAGGACACCAACGAAAGGTGTTCAAGAGCCTCTGTAACATGGAGGTAAACAGGGTAAGGACACGCACTTCGCCTGTTTTAGTTGGTGTTAGTTAACGTTAGCTTGACTCGCTAAACTCGGTGGCTCAGATTATACTCGGCTACGTAGCTGCATTACGGAGGTTTATAGTGTCGGATGAATTCGAGTTCGACTTCGATCACATTTACAAGAATAACGGTACCTCTACATTTGAGTTTAGCTTATTGCTAGGCTATTGTCATGAATAATGTTGGTTATTTAGCTAGATACTGTCATAACAGTCAGTCATAACGGTGTTTTACCGCGGTGTTGTTCAGCTGTTGTCCACCAGTGACGTCAATGTTGCGTTCAAGAATTTCCGTAGAGAGCTCGGGTTTTCCGTTAATTTAATAAAATTGTCAGTTTTAAAGCAGATTTAGCATGATATTTTCATTTTAATTCATACTTATATATGTCAGTAACTACAATAATGTGAAATATTCATGGAGGTCCCTTAAGTGGTGCTTAGCCTTTAAACAAAATCAAAAAATGTCTTTGAACGTGTGGCTATCAATAACACCCCTATTGTGGAGTCATACATCTAAGCCAGTTCCAAGAGGCGCTTTGCAGCTAAAATGCATAGGAATATTACGAGTACAGTGATCTTTTGGTTGATCTATTTGCTTATTTAAAATGACATATTGCATATCACATCCAACTAAACAGGAACCATTTTGCCTGGATTTCCAGCAAAATATCAAATGTAAAACAATAGGGTTCCTAAGTCCAGTAGCGTCTGAAGTCTCAGGATTAATAACTGAATAATAAGGCTTGGGTGAAAGGGGATAAAGCATGCACTGAGACTAAACTAGACTAGACAGAATGGCACAGTTATAAGGGTTAGACTCCACTAAGATCTGGCTTACCCAACAGCTTTTACCTCCACTCCTTCACTACTGAAAACTGCATGCTCATCAAATCTTCAGACTTACTACATTACACACAAATTCCTATCAAATACGACTGTAACATCTAATGCTTGTGTTTGATCCAACCACAGTGTTTCAACCCTTGTCAAACTCACAGACAATGACATTCATGAATAATATATGTGAAATAAATCAGCATAATTCTGAAGGTAAATATGGAAGCATGAGCACTGTCCTGACAAATCAACACCTGATAATTCCATCTCAGCGCAGATGGAAGCTACTTATTAAGCTATTTATGGAGAACAAACTCTGTATTCTCTATTAGCTATATTATTTTCCTGAGCACCATCCAACAGAAACTCTGTGGTTGGAAAACATGAACGCCATCTCACACACACACACACACACACAGAGGATAAAGAGACCCGGGATGTCAACCAGCAATATATTCCCATACAAATTCCACAACTGACTGCTGTGTTACTCTTCAAACTGCTCTACATGAAACACCTTTACTGGGAAAGAGACTCACACACAGCTGAATAATGCTGACTACAGAGTGGGAAAGTGCAGCATCATAAATAATCCAACCTTATTTCTTCTGCTTCTATCAGTCCAGTCTACAAAGCAAACGCATGCATCAATATCAAAACAGCAGGCTTACCGTGAAGATCCGGCGGCCAGTCCGGTCGAAAGCCACACAGTACACTGAGGATAAATGTCCCAGAATCCTCTTGTGCATCTTCATGTGGGAGTAAATGGCTGTAGGGACCAGCTGACCCAAACGATAAGATCCATTTAGCCGCCGACTGTAAGTTGTCTCCACTGTACATATAAAGGAAAAACAATGTATGCTTTAGTATGTCTGAAAATATTTTTATTCAGCTAGCGTCAGACCGTGGGTTTAAGCCCTGTCTCGGGTGACAGCCTGTGAGGAGATAGGTGTATTACCCCGTGCTAAAATGTCCATAGGTGCGAGGGTGTGAGTGAATATGTGAGCGCCCCTTCCGGGATGTGTTCCTGCTTTGTGCCCAGTGCAGGCTCCGGTCCAGAGAGTCAGATGAATTAATGTATGTATCTATTTAAAAGCCCTGAGAAGGACTTAACAGAACTGGTTTGTAACTCTCTCACTCATGAACACACACTTATTCACTGTTAGTTACTGCACCACAAAAGGTGATATTTCTCCCACACTCGTATTTATGAACAAATACACAACAAAGAGCTGTTGTTTTGATTTGTATGAATGCATTCAGTCACTGATACACCCAATAGGATATATACACCAATCACTTGCAATCCAGCTGAGAGGTTTTCTTCTTTTTGCTTTAGTATATACATGGGTTCACTTCCAGAAACTATGACTCAAACCTGGTGTAATTTAAAGCAACTATATTTAATTTAAATCTCTCCTGGACTGCACAAAATAATACTAAAACCAGACGTAAGGACAACAACCACAACAATATACAAATTACTATTTCACTACAACAATACACTGACAACTGTACTAAACAGACCCAATTTAAATGTCATTAATTTGATGTAAATGTAAATATATTTATCATCATAAAAAGGACGTTGAAGTTTGAATACAGTTAAATATATCACCGTTACGTATTGAATGTCACTCTTTTCAAAGCTGCTACAATGGCTACAGAGTCATCACCATCTGAATGAACAGAACTCTTCATTTCGGCACACACCACCACTCCAGCCAATCAGCAATGGCTTACCAATGTTGGGCGGGCTTCCAAAGATGACTGGCGGCTCGGGGGGCCGGCCACAGTGCAGGGCTGCGAGGGCGGACCCCTTCCATACCACGTGCTTACAACCTGTCAACACACACAAAGCACTGTCAACAAACACACAGACACAAGGGGAATGAGAAGGGTACGAGGCTTCAGAGCAATGTACCACTCGAATGGGGGATTGCCATTAATTCAAGAAAACAGCTTTTACCTACTGTCATTACATTGCAGGAAAATAATACACGCATATTTACAGAGAAGAGAAAACAAGTCTTTGGAGTGGATTTAATATTCAATAGATTACGAATGACAAGTGCCCATCATCATTAATTTATGGTGATTATCTTACACTATAAATAATCTGGGTGTCGTTATAAATGTTTTATATAGTCATGCAAATACTGAATATGGATATGCAAATTTTATCTCAATGAAACACTTCATTTTACAGACTGGAAATGTGTGTGATGGCACACTGTAATTTAAAAAAAAGTGCGTTTTCACTCATGAATGATGACAATTCTCCTACTATTTTCCTACTAAAAGTTAGTGTTGAATAACACAGAGTTCTTAAAAACTCTGTACAGTTTAAAGTTGTTTGGTTGTTATTATATAATCACAACTCTTATATATTTCTGGTAATGGTTATAAATGATGCAGTATATATTATGTGTGAAGCATGGGCCCCAAATACACACCTTTGGAGTTCAGGTAATTAAACTCACATAATAGCATGTAATAAACAAAGTTAGCATCCACATTTTGAAAAATTGAGAGATTGATATTAACAGAAGAACAACATCATTTATCTCTAGGACATATACAGCACAAACACATTTTAGCATGCGTCTGTGTGAGAACACGAGAGACCGCTTACTCTTGTTTGTACGTAGAAGTGACTGGCGTCCCACTCCAAGTAAAGAGTTTACTCCAGGAACGCTAGCGGGAACTTCTCTCTCCAGAAGGGGACCTACTCTCGCACACACCTGTAGCAGGTGCTCTGAAGAAATATGTCTGTACAGTTTCACCTGCGCACACAATCAACACATTCACAGACACACAAAAATACACACACAAAACACATTAGTGAAAATTCTGATTCACAATTACAGCAAATTCCACTTTTAAAACAGAAAATCTCAAATAAAAATCAGATACAAATAACTCAGAACAGTAATTAAATAAATTAGTTATTGATCCATTGACATGGATTTTAAACACAATGTAAAATTCAGCTAAAAAATGGAGGCAGATGGATTGGACAGAGATGAAACATCACGTCATGTATATTAACACCGGCACTGTTAAATATGAGATTAAAGGCCCTTGATATTTGCAGAGCCCCTTATGCTTTGTTCAGTATTCAATCATTAAACCGTTAATGATTAGTAATGACAATAACCTGTTTGTTATTTATTTTTAAGAAAGAGACTATAACCCTTCTGCAGTCTCCGGGCTCCTCTTTATCTGCACTTCAGCAGCGTCCAGTGCCTCGCCAGTAATTAATGTTGCTTTAATTGCATTTAGCTTTATCCTATTGGACCAGATACGCCAGCCCCCTGCGCGCGCACACACACACCTACAGAGCTACAGATGCTGATTTGTATCTTAAGCTCACTACAGCAAACACACACACACACACACACACACACACACACAGAGACACACACTGGGCGTCGAACGCTGCTGTGTGTAATGTCAGAGAGTACAGAAGACAATCCGATTTAATTAAACCTTTTTAATTAAAACGGTTTAATGATCACTGCATTAAATATCATACATAATCACGACGCATGCGCACCTGATTAAATTAATGATAAATGTTTGCGTACAAAATCGTTTTTTTAAATATATTTAATTACTAACATTTTACCTTAGTTTAATTATGAGTAATTATTGAGACTCGATTATTATTAATAATGATGCTACAGCATTACTGTTATTCTATTAATTAATTACTGTTATTGTTACGGTTAATTATGACAATGAAACATCGTCATCATCGCAAGTGTAATTGCAGTAGCAACAATGTAATTGTCATCATTATAATTAATATCATTGTTATTATTACTACAGCTTTTTTCTATTTTTGATTTACTTTGTCAATTATAAATTCATATTATATAATAATTATAATTACGCTATTTACAACGTCATCGTCATAATCACTATTTTTGCAATTATTTTTATAACCATCACTATTATTATTATTATTACTGTTATTATTATTATTTTTATTCTTCGCATTGAACCCGCTGCTGTCTGCGGTGGGCTGATTGTAGCTATTCGCGTGTGACAGCACGTAATGAAAAAAAAATTAATAAAAGCGTTAATAAAATAGCGCCAACCTCAGGTGGCGCCTCTGCTCTATCGACACGAACTGATGAGACGAGCTTCAAATCCCAAACCCTGAATTAACCGCAACACTTACACACGCAAACACACACCTCTCTCTCACACACACACACACTCACAAACAGAGACGTTTCCTCCCCCAAACGCGTCTACACAGGCCGCCGTAATAAGAACCGTCCCGAATCAGCACGCGCCACGCTCACGGGAAACGCGTTCAAATATTTCTCGCGAGTCCACGGCTTGAAACAAAAGCCACTGTGGAAAAATAGCCTACTCACACCGTGTGAGGAACAGCCAATGGGATAAAACAGTGCTTTCAGCTGGGTTAGTTACGCAACTGATATTTCTGAGGGGAGGGGGTCTGTGGGGGGGGGGGTGTCAACAACAGTGTCTAAGATAGCTTAAACTTTTTCGAAAAATAAATAAATTTCTCATATGGACATCAAAGTTGTCTTCCTCCCAGCTTCTTACCTGGTGCTCGGCTGAGAAAAAAAATCCCTGGCTAAAAAAATTACAATCCCCTATTTTTTTTTAACCATTGTTACCAACTACTGAATCAACAAAATCAATAAATCAATCTCCTATCAATTCCTCCTCAAGTCCCGCGCTTTGGTTCCGCACAGACAAGTAAGAGTCCCAGAAAGAGACAAGAAACCGCACACAAAGACAGCACGCCTCCTCCGGTCGGCGTACCGTAAACAATTCCTGCCAGAAAACAAAAGCGCGCTTTAAATGTATCCTATTAGAAGTGAGAGGTAAAGCATGTTTCAGAGGGTGTTTGCGTGAATGTGGTTGAATCGCATGGAGCAGGGCGACTCAATCCCGCCCAGCTTTCTTTCTCTAACACACACACATACACACGCACACTGGCGCACTGATCCCTCCCTCTAACACACACACACACACACACACACACACACGCATACACACACTCAGCCCAACACTCATGACGTATCTTTATTTCTACTAACATTTTTCGCCGCTATCTGTATAAATCCACGGTCACAGATGGAAGCGGGTCAGGTTCAGGGAGAGTTCAGGACTCTGGGAAGTGTTATGCTTTGCTACTGTTTCTCTATAGGCTTTTTTTTTGTCACCCTCTCCAGATTAAAAAAAATGTGCGGGAAATTCAATTTCTTATTTTGCCCTGTAAAAAAGTTTTCTCACGTATAGGGAGCCCTTACCAAATTCTCGTAACTCCCAGGGTGCTCTTTCCCAGTCCAGTCTATCCTTTTGGGCAGCAGCTGCAATGGGGAAAACACAACAGCACAAATGTTTATGAAGGCTGGCTCACCCCCTTAAAAAATCCCAGTGTAATTTGGAAATTAGAAATGACAATCTTTACAGAAACGAAGGCGCATGCATTCACGCGCCCAACTAGAGAAGAGCGCGGCGAGATGCAACGCAAAGTGTAGCCTTGTGCCGCTCACCTCCTTCTGCTCAACCTCCCGAATAAGGGTCTGGAAAGCACACGAAAACACACGGTTATTGCCGCGAGCTCGCGCGCGGACACACTTAATGATATTACGGATCAAAATCGCTCACCTCCGCCGCGTCCTGGCACGGTCCAGCTTCTAAAAACCGGGCGATTAGGAAGTACAGTTCTGTCGGGGGAGGAAGAATACATGAGCTGAGGAGAAGAAGGGCGCTGTGGGAACACACACACATGTCTATATCCTTCTTTTAAAGCGTCTCGAGCCCTGAGCCCGGCCTTGAACTCACCGGATTTCAGCTGCGCGACGTGTTTGCTGTCAGTCTCCATGTTTTTTCACCTTGTTTTGGGCTCGAGCACGAGCTGCGTGCGGTAGTTCGGCTGCCCTGTAGTTGTCAGTGTTTGTTCACCACCAGGAAGAGCTGCGCCTCCATTCACCCAACACACACACACACTTGCACATACACACTTGCGCGAGCTGGTTTCTCTATACTTGCGGGGACTTGTATTGACTCCCCCTACAGATATCTGCATTATGGAATAGAGCTATATCAGCATAAACGGTTCTTCTCCATCAGAAATGCTATTGCAAATGTTTCTTTAAGGAATCTTTCATGTGTTTATATATAGCTTTCAGAGCACAAACAATGGGGTGAAGTGGGGATTGTCTGAAACCAAAGAATCCCATTTTAGCACATGATATATATATAGAACAATTTTTGCACTAACTTAACTGTAAACTAATAACGGTACACCTTAGGCCTAAATGACAAAACATATCTTTATTTCTATCTGGATATCAGGTTCTTTAGTACAGGTCCTGCTAGTAAAGTGTAAAAGGTTCCCTAAGGAGCCTTTAATGTGTTTTATTACAGCACCACAGAATACAAAACAGGTTATACTATAAGTACAAGTCAAAGAACCCCTGTATCAGCACTATTCAGATTTTTTAAACCTAGAATGTAGGCTACTGCAACCAAAAAGTAGGCCTACTACAAACCCCTAATACTCATTCAGGGGTTCTTCAGAAAACCATGAACACTGAAAGAATAGTTTCACTACCCATAAATAGTGGTTAATCTGCCATCCTCAGCGCTATAGGTTTTATACAAAACAAACAAACACAAAATAAACAACATTTTTTTAAAACTAAAAAATAATAGCAGAAGCTAGTTGCCGCAGTGTAGAAGTGTAAACATCCTTTAAATACCAACTTACACCATCCAACACAGAGAAAATAAATGATGAATTAGAAAAATAGGACCTTATGAATGAATTAATGCATTAAACTGTTTTTCTGAGTGTTCACAATTCTGTACAAAAGCACAGCATTTACCAAAGCACCACCAACAAATAATCACTTTAAGGTGCTGTAAATGGGTAATTGGTGTTTTAGTCTTAAACATAAATTCTAAGTGGCCTGTGGTCATTCGTTTTGGCGGGTAACTCGTGGTTAGTTTTGTCGTGTTGAGTTCAGTCTTGTCTACACTTGTCACCGCATTGAAAGCAGATTTTTAAATTCTCAAATCTTAGTGTTCTCTCTGCTGGAAAACCCCTGTTGTAACATGTTTATTTAAAGACATTTTTAAAAAAATGTCTACATTGCACCAAAAATGTTTTTCACATTTGTTATGTGTCAGACAAGGTTTTTTTCCAGCACAATATCGCACCCCTTTTTCTGAGAGTTTAAACATGACCCTAATCCTTACCCTGACCTTTTCCCTAACCCTAACTGTCACCAAAAGGCCAGCGACCGTTTAGTAGGGTCCAAAACATGAAACAGAAAATCAAATAAATACTTGTACATAAATAATTCTGGAGGGGGATTGTTATATTTTCACGTGAATACCCGAAAAAGTCAAAACCCACAAAACATCTCATGTTGTCCTCAGCAATGTGAAGTCCTCACAAGGCTAGCAAGATCAGTTCGCTCTCACACACGAACACACTCTCACACAGAGACACTCAGGCAAAGGCAGCGAAGAAGTTCCGGCCAGCCTTCCGCCCTCCGATAAATAGTCCCCTTCAGAACACAACGCATTTCCGCGGTTATACGGACAAACCGCGCCACTTCAGGGCTTTTATAACCTTTTTGGTGCTTTTTCTGTTATAAATATAAACTGAAGTACGTCTACTTTCTTTAAAAAGACCCTCTCCCTCTTAAAAAAAGCCCTCGGCGCAGGGATATCGAGCTCAGTGTCGTTATACACAGAGAGGAGGCTACGAAGGCGAAGGAAGGCATGTCGCAGAAGAGCCGTTTATATCGCTACGTTGACAACAAAATATCTTTATTTGCTTTTCATTAACCTAAACTGTAACGCGTACATTAGCTGAGGTTTACACTCAGAAAACTGCGTGGTTTCTTTCTCACCTTGTCGACTATTCACGCACCAGCGCTGCCATGTTGTCTTGGACCAACAATAACAACAACCATAAAATGAACACGACATTAGCATTTTCTTCATAATTTTCTCCATGTTTTTGAACTATTCCGAGCTCTAACAGAGGTCTGAGCTGTGTGTAAGCCTCAGGAACCCAGCCCCCTCGCTTGCGTTTTGGGCTCCTCCATTTCTTTTTCCTAAATCCGAGCAAGGCAAGGCAGTAAAATGGGGGAAGGGTAGTAAAACAGGGGGAATGTAATGAATTAAACCTCGTCAGTTACAGGAACCCATGTCTAATAGCAACAACAGGAGATGGACGGCACAGATATACACACTACATTAATGTTGTTGGCTTCACACGAAATAAAGGAGTGGATTTAGGGCTAACCACGTAATCCTCAAACAGTAAAAATACCTCGTGTTTAAGCAAGTAAAACTAACTAGTTTCATTCAAATTAAATTAACAACACTGATACAAAGTATTTAAATGAGTTAAAGTGAAACAGTTATTTGCTTTTTATTGTTTTAATTGAAAGTAAAGCCAGTTAATTTTCTTTATCTCCACTAGAAGTCATTTTTATTTTGCCTTTGCTTTGGAAAGTTGCTTAGACACATTGTTAGAAAAATTAATTAGACAAATTATACCTACAGCCCAGTATTGATCGGTATGACCTACTTAAATTGTTGCAGTTTTCCTAAGCAATCTTTAGCAGACCAGTTAAAATGGACTGTGCTTGTGGTGTATTTTAGTCGTGGTCTGTTAATTGGGCATTAATTGCCTGGTGAGAATCAGGGGAAAAAAAGATTTTGGGCCTATTATAAAGTATTTTTATCTCAGCCTGAATTTTTTAACGATGGTCTATGTCATTGAACATCTGTTGTCAGTATAATTTGGGAAAGGCTAAACCTGATCCTGTCCAGCTCATATATTTCCAAATGTGTCATTTTCAGTACGTACTGCAATTTAATCTTAAAGGCCTTTTTTTTCTGGACTTTCCCAAAAGGTTATTCTCATTTTCAAAAATTAAAGGTGTCTATGTCAATGCTATCAACGTGTCACTTAATGGAGAGGTCTTGTTTCTTTTTAGCTTTTGCTTTGAAACTTTGAAGCCATCCACTTTTCTGAGACACCGTCGATCTCAGACCTTTGATCAGTTTCAGTTCAGTTACTTTTTCTGGAAAGTTCTACCTGAGTCAAACTGAAGATCTGTGCTGTTCTGTGGATGATTTAGTGTTAAACCTGGGGACCTCAACAACAACAACAACAAAAAGAACTCATCGGCTAATTAAATTCAACAGATACAGAGAAAACAAAACCGAGGACAGTGCACTGAAAAATGTGATACAAATTTATTTCCAACACATTCACATTAAACGTATCACACCAGTTTATCTTTCAGTTTACTCACTTTTGGTACAATTTGTTTTGATGCTTTTTTAAAAAGGAAAATGGTACAACATTTGAAGTCAGCTCAGTGCATTCCTTTTTACTGTCCTGTGAAATTGGAACCTCATATTTAACACTATCCTCTGCATTTTAAAAGAACAGTTCACAAACAAAGACTCCTGACATTGTTGATTGGCCAATACATGTTTACTGTCTGACGTTTCATTTTGTAATTGACCTGCAAGCCTAATGTAGCTAGGGAAATGTAAGCCGTACGTGTTTTCTATGTCATATGCATACATTTAACGTTTTATTTCCAGTGCTAAACTAAAGTAGCAAACATGTCTTGGCCAATTGACTATGTCTGAATGAAGGGATTTAACTCTATACTAGATTTTTCATTTGTTTAAATAGTATTTGTCCTGCACTTAGGAGTTATACAGCAGGCCCATCTCACATAAATTACCATATGTCTACATTTTATAAGGCTCTAAATAAACTCGGCCTAGTATGCATTTTTAATACATTAGAGAGGATATGAAATAGGGTCTAACCCTAGATTGTTCACAAATTAATATTTTATGGCGGTTTTGAGACAATAAACACATATTTATTTATTTAAACTGATGTGCCTCTTAAAATCCCCCAAAAAATGACTTGTTTTAACTGCACTACAAATGTTTTGTTTGTTCATTTAACCTACTTTTAATGAAAACATTACAATGTCATTTTTAGCAAATATTAACAAAAAATGTATTTTAAATCATTTTTAAAAACTTCAGAACATTTCACTTATACCTTGTTTTAGTTTCCATACTCTGTACTTTCAGGTGCTGTGGGGGTTAGCATTTCTTTTTTTAACTGAAAGTGTCATGACCTGCTGCAAACAGTACATTGTATGTTGTATCATAACTTTGACTGTGTCCTGGTCATGCTTATGACAACAGGAAATGTCATGGTCTGCTGATGAAACACTGTGTGGGGAGAAATATGCAGTAACTTGGCTTAGCCACTGGAGGTCAGGATCACTCAGGTGTCCAAAGTTGACGCCAAACAGGGGTCAGAGGTTACCAGGCCAAATACAATAGGATTTATGGGGTTGCTTTGACGATGAGTTGTTGGGGGGGTTTAAAAAGTTGTAGCTTTGTTTGTTGTTCAACCAAAATGTCCAATGTTGTCAATGTAGGTGGTGTGTTTCTATATTTTCTGGGCTGCTCTAACTTCAACTTCAATCACTGATCCACCCATGTGTCCCACTAGTAAACCTTTCAGGCCTTTTTTACCCAGACCTTATCAAATTCAAATTAATAGACCTAAGGTCAATAATATTCAGTAAAATCCTCTCATAATGTATGTCCAGGCAAAACATTGTGTTTATGGGCCTCTAGTGACTAGTTATATGTCCACAGTTCATAGGCAGGGAGAAACTTATCACAGACACAAAGTTACCAATGTATTTTACTTTATGAAACTATGATATCAGTGTTTATACCTTATATCAAACGATAATATATCATTTTTTAAAATGTTTTACCTTTATTTGTGGACAGTCGTTAACATTACAACTTTCGTGTCTCTTTCTGAGCATCTGTTATAAGGAGGAACAGATATGGGAATTGTGTGCCTATATTATTAATGCACATATCTACTGAAGCTGATACACAACCGGTTTTAAAATATCTGAAAACTACACCTGGCTGTTTTAAAATACTGTTAAAAAATTAGCAGTTACCAGGTTTTGTATTTCATTATCATTGTTCGGTCTTAATTTGTACTACTTTTCCACTACTTTAATACATTTATGGCTAGCTACATTGGGCTCTGTCCAAATCATTTTCCTTATTACAGCGGTATATTCAGAAGAGTAGTGCATTTATTACAATTTAACTAATATTTAAAGTCGGTGTGTATGAAAATAGCAATGGAAAGATGCTGAAAACCTTAAAAAATGACTTTGAAAAACATTTAGCTGCCTCTTTGTTAAATTTACATTGAATCTTTAAAAATAATTGCGCCCTAGTATAACTACACTTGAGTTACTTTTCCAAATTCGAGTTCGACTTCAGGGACAGCTGTTGTGTATGACAGAACTTCAGTCAGGTTTTTTTTTTTTTTTTTTTTGAGTGATCTTGGGCCTGTCCAATGAGATGCAGTCATTCATTTCCCCTTTCTGTTACGATCTCATTGTAGCACTGCTGACCTTTCACTTCCTGACATCAGCAGTTGTATTTAGTGAGTGTGTATGCATGTGTGAGTGTGTAAGTGGTTGTTCAGGGTCACGTGTCTGTGTATACAGAAGCCCAAATGAAAGGCCTTTGTGGCAACCCCTCGGACCCTCAAGAGCTTTCCACTGAGTTGAAAATACAAACCCATCTAAATTAAGGGCACCAGGAACTTGACTCTTTTTTACAAATAATGCTTCTGTTAAGTCCACAAACTCAGCTACGAACGGCACAGAACACGTGGGACAGCGCCTTTTTGTCTTTCATTGGTTTTTATTTGAAAACAGTTTTCACAGACAATATTCCAAACCAAGCAGGCGGATCTCCAGAATCACGTCAGAATCTCTTACAGAACAAAACTCTCAGAATCATCCAGCACCTCTCGTTTATTGCTGTGGTTATGTGCCATTGTTAAGGGTCATTTTCAAATTAGCAATTTTAAAAACATGTCACTAGTTGTTATCCGCCCAACAAAGAGGATAAAAAAACCCAACAATTTGGAAAATTCAGTGTTCATCAATGACCTTCTCTTTGTTTCCCTCGGTTCCCATTCATTCACATAGACATTTTGAGAGGTTTTAATTTAAAAAGTCCCAAAAAAGACCTCCTGTGTTGGCTTTAACTGATGATCCTTAATGTCCAGATGAATTGTCGGGACACTCAGGACACGAGTTGTGGCACAAACGCTAACCACGTGCTGTTATGTTAACGGACATGACGTAGGGTGCGGATTCCAACTGAGTAAATGTTATGAACTATGGTAGCTGCTGGTGAAACATTTAAGAAAAAACATATTTTTTGTCCGTTGAGAGATCTGTCCATGTCGGTGGTGAAACAGGAGAAATGGGGAGACGTGGGACTTCTGAGAGGAATGTGAGTTTGCTAAGTAAATCTACAATGACAAGTCTAAAAAAAAAAAAAAGTTAGCATCTTACAAAATACTCAATAAAGAATACAAAAATTGTCTTTCGATTCCTCAGAAAACCAACTACAGTCACTCATTGGCCTCGCCAGTCTCAGATTCCTAGAGGAAAAAGAGGAAGAGAGCGAGAAAGAAATAGCGTGGTCACTTTATTGTACTCTGAAATGTAGCTGCTGTAAAACTATTGTGTTATTGACTGATTAAAAAAAACACCACCACAAGGTTAGTACAAAAAAAAAAAACGATTTCATACCTCATACTTACCCAACCTATTTTTTAAAAGAAATCAAACATGTCGACACACTCCAAAGCCAAAACCCAAGCAGCTAGAAACACAATGGTCCCAAATGAGCCTGTATTAATAAATTATCAATCTATTAAAGTTATAAAACTGTATAAAATTTATCCAAAACACCCAGTTCAAAAAGAGGGATTAATAAGTAAAAAATGACCTATAATTCCCAGGCTTATTTTACACCAAGTATTATTATTCCATATTAATAATAAAGAAAACTAAGCAAACTTTGAGTTATCTTCAAAGCCATAGCAGAATATCAATTTTACAGTTTCCACTCACTCCAAAGGTGGTTAATTAGTCAAGGCATGTTTGGTCTCCAAATTTTGCATCTTTAATGTAGCGCTGGAGCTAAGAACTCTACTAAAGATCAAAATTGAAGGGAAGGCAGATTTTGGCGCAGCACCTTTGTTGACCACTGCATTCAGATACACAGAACTTTTTATAGTTCACAGCCTTACTGCATCCTAAACCGCACTGACAGTTCTGCACAAGCTTAAATTATACTGGATGTGGTTTGAGAGGATTGAGAAATGTTATGGGAATGTATTTGTGGGAACGTTTGTCTACTAAAGTCTAGCTTTTGTCAACAACGTTTGCCGTGTAGCTGTAACGCTAAATTAAAAAAGTATGATGTCCACACGGAACATATTTCGGTTTATCGATTACAGCTGGATTTTAAATTCTGTAATTTTATAAAATTTGTTTTCTAATCAGCTTTCGGTCTGTAAACAAATTGGAACATTGGTTTAATAACCATAAGTCCATGATGTAAATCAGACAAAATTTGATGTATTCAGCTTAAAAATGTGCGAGAGGTGACGGAAGCAAAATGAAACATAACATAAAATTCTACTAATTCACACCAACACACGGACGTGTCACTCTTCACGCTCTCATACCCTTTTTACTCGAACTGTGTCCCACTGTCCTCTGACGGACAGGAGGGTGGGGGAGGGGCTTCTCGGGGGTGACACAGTAACAGATGAGCGAGAGATGCAAATCTATGTGAGTGAGAGAGAGTGTGTGTGTGTGTGTATGAGAGAGAGAGAGAGAGTGTGTGCGTGAAAGAAAATCAGATTAGAGGTTAAGATTTCATTATCAAACTTAACGCTCTTCAAACTCTCAGCAGTTTCCTGTTGATGTTATTCATAAAATAACACACGCTTCAGAGTTTGGAAGTGCATTCAAAGCTTAATGTACTTAGGGTAAAACTGGTCAGGTTTGAGAAACTGAAAGTCATAGCAAAAGTGTACATTCAGAGAAAAACAAACAGTTATGGCAAGTGCTTATCAATGCCATCATTCGGCTTGATCCTGTTACTGATAAAGTGCTTCTAAGAGCACAGAAAAATCACATGCAACAAGCAGATCAGGCTTAGAGTAGATTCAAATGAAAAGCCACGGTTGCAGATTTTCACTGGGTTTCTACTAAACAAACTCCCATCCACAGATGCATTCAGTAGCATCCAACAGTTCTCGGTATTTCAGTAAAAAATGTATACAGTTTCTCTGGGGTTCATATGTGAAAGGGGCTTAAAACCATGCAACCATGTCTTGGGAGTTCAATACACTCGGAGCAGAACACTAACAGCCCAGATCTGTTATGGTAGCTGAGAGATGCCTGCATTATCTAGCACTGTACTGAGTGACATGGGGAATAAGGCATGGGGAATATCTTGGACTTTGCTATAGATGGCACTGGTAAAAGAAAACTATTGTTTATAAGTTCTTCTAAGCATTGGCTTTTCCTGTGTGACATAATAAGGCATAATTTATGCTGAATCCTCAGTTTAGTGAAGGTAAAAAAAAAAGGAAGTCAAAAAAAAGCAACTCACTCCCTCTGGCTTGGTTTCTCCATTCTCAGTAGGCACCGCCTCTTTCTCCTCCTTCTTTCCTTTGGCCCCACCCTTCTTTCCCTTTACTGGCTTCTCATCCAATGGCTTCTGCAACACACAATGAAGGCTTAAGTGTCATGGCTGCTGTACTAAGCTAAATATTAAAACCTCTCCAGGGAGTCACTAAAGTTCTCAGAGAAATTAAATTAAGACAAAAGTTGACAGTGACTAAACTGCTATTTTCCTAATGTGGGTCTGATATGGGGTGTAGAACGGTGTTCAGTCTCAAACAACAAAAACACGTAAATACTCGATTGGTAAACAGCGCTTAACATTACCACTGTGGTTTTTGTAGTTTCCAAAGCCTGCGTTTCCGTTAAAGACAGTGTACAGGAGGTCCTCGGGTTACGTCAGTCCCGAGTTACGATGTTTCGTGGTTACGACACATCTCCCATTTACTGTATAAAGCCTTGTTTCGACTTAAGTGGTTTTGCGTCGTAAACGCCGTAACGCGAACTTCGTGTTTGGTGTGCGCGGCGGAAGAATACACGGTTATACGGCTCGGGACCAAGGAGGATAAGTGTTAGGATAGGATAAGTGCTTACAGTATGTACGTATGTTCCGACTTACACCGAAAATTGGTTTACGTCGTAAGTCGAGGACCCCCTGTATTGTGATGTCATTAGGTTGTTTTTTTTATGGGCGGGGCTTTATAGGGGAACCCCAACCAGGGACCAAGTAGAACCATGTAGAGCAGGTACCAAGCAGTGAGATTTTTAATCAGCACACTTACTTCTCCGCACTTTTTTGTTTTGCTACATTTTACCTTGTTTTGCACTCTCTCACAAACATGTGATTGTAGGGACTTGGGGGAGGAGGCAGAAACACCCTTAGCCTACTATCCACATTGCACGTTTTATCCCATGCTTTCTGAGATGAGGCAGATCACAACAAAAGGACTGGGTGGTTTTATTTCACTGTATGTTGGTTGATGGGAACTTCAGATCTGAATGTACTTGTGCACTCAAAAAGTGATTTTTAAAACAACAAATCCGTTTTAAATTAAACTTTTAAACCACTTTCAATACAAACAAAAATATAATTAAAAATAATGGACATAATTATTTTAGCTGGGGATGTTTGCCAAAATTTATCTCCCAAGTGATAGCCACTTTTCCCCACAGGAAGCTTGAGAGTTTTCCTATGGTCCAGCACTGCTCGGAGTATAATGGTGAAGAACTTTTGGCAGTAATTACAGTTTCAAGTCTTTGTAGTAAGTCACTAAAAATTCTGCACTCACTTTGCAATTTTTTCCTCACTCTTCTTTAGAAATGTAGGAAAAACTTAATGGCCTCTTAAAAACGGCTGTTTTTAACAACTGACACCAATTCCCGACGGAATTCAGATTCACCCGGAGGAAACCCACGCAGACACAGGGAGAACACACCACACTCCTCACAGACAGTCACCCGGAGGAAACCCACGCAGACACAGGGAGAACACACCACACTCCTCACAGACAGTCACCTGGAGGAAACCCACGCAGACACAGGGAGAACACACCACACTCCTCACAGACAGTCACCCGGAGGAAACCCACGCAGACACAGGGAGAACACACCACACTCCTCACAGACAGTCACCCGGAGCGGGAATCGAACCCACAACCTCCAGGCCCCTGGAGCTGTGTGACTGCGACACTACCTGTAGCACCACCGTGCCGCACCATGACAAAATTAAATAAAATAAATTAATTTTAGTTATACTTAAATGTATTTGAGTAGTTTTATTATACCTTGCATTTATGTGATAGTCATCGTGGTGAACGAGGTGCTTTTGCATCACTACGCGGACTGTACACTCCCTTGTGCGCAGCTTGAGCCCTGGCTGTTTCGGCCGCAATAACGTCACTGTGGCGGCATCTGTTTACTATGAACCAGCATACTTGTGTAAACCTCTGTATAGCACCTATGATCTAAAGCTACAGTAAGGCTTGCCATATACACACACCAGAATCTGCTTGAAAAACCGTATATCACTGCTGTCCAATGAAAAACATGTATCTCCAATATAGTCACATTAAAGAAAAACAAAACAAAACATAACTTTCAATGGAAGTCACTGTTAAACGATTTTTTCCAAGCAGTTTTGGAGCATTTCTATTGGTCCATTCATCATGAAATTTTCATACAAGAGAAAGGACAGCTTAGGATGAAGTAAACAAAAAACTGACAAAAAATGAGATTCATGTTTTTGATTGGAAAGCGACAATATGCAAAAGGAAACCTGAAGCTTAAAACCCTGTCATACATGCACTGGCCACATGAAAATAACATGCAAATTGCTTAAGAATGATCAAACCTCTGTGTGTATACACATGCATGTGTGTGTGTGTGTGTGTGTGTGTGTGTGTGTGTGTGTGTTACCTTAGCTGGAGCTTTCTTGGGTTTGGGCTCAGGTTTAGGAGGAGCTGGTTTCTGTTGAAAAAGTGTCATATAAAAATCACACCTCTATTACAGTCTAATAGTTAATAACAGCAATATGTTTAATTGTTTCAGTTAGAATGATATGAGTATTATAATGATATTATGAGTAATGGAAGGCAATAATCCATGGATCATAAAGACATACAGGAATATCTGGGATTTCTATGTCCCCAAAAACACTTCTTTATCAGGACGTCTAATAATTTAAATCTCTAAATCAAACACTACACATAGTAAGTAATTGCGATGATACTGTAAATACGTTTTGGTTGAAAATCAAGCCAGTTTCAAGTCATAAAACTCTCACAATTGTTTTTCTAGTGCTTTAGTAAATAAAAATAAATTTAAATTACAATTTACTCATAATTTTAAAGACTTACTGAGGACAGGCGCTCTGACCTTCGAGTGGGCTGAGGGAGCAAAAGAAAAATAGTTAAGTATTGATGGACTACTTTAAATAACACTCCTTAGCAAGGAGACTCTTATGGAGGTAACAAGGAGATTCATACATCCTGTGTATAAATACCTGTGCTATTGCAGGTGGTGTACGTACATTGAGGATGAGTACTGGTTTACTGTATTTATATTGAACTGAATTAACTATGAGAATATGTCACATAAGTTGTTCTGATTGGTTTAAAGTGAAGCGACTGTATATTTACACCTTCAGTGATCCTCTGTCAGTACCTGTGGTGTTGTACCCATACTTTAATCAAATCTGAATGGTTCTGTTAGACTCACATTACAAACTCACATTAATTCAACGCATTAAATAATCAAAGCTCACTTTTCTCTTTATCGTTTGACTGATTTAACAAAAGTCCAAAGCAAATGCAGTCGCTGTCTGAGCAATGACCAATAAAAACGTAAAAAACCTGAAAAGTAGAAACACTTCTTACTTTTGACATTTAAAAAAGAATGGTTTGTGTTTTTCTTTATTAGGAATTTTTATTGATTTATTTATTTTTACTATTTTATGGATGACTGTGGGTGCAGTAGTGAACTCACCTCCTGCTTTGTTACTTTAGTTGAGTCTTTCCCTTCTGCTCCCTCAGGTGACTGGAGAGAGAAAAAAAAGCACACACACACACACACAAACATACGTTGCATTATCTCTGAAAAGTTTCCTGAGGCTTCAGTACACAGTTTGCAATGAGTTAATTCTATTTTAAATAATGGAAAAGAGTAGTGGGCGGCACGGTGGTGCAGCAGGTAGGTGTCGCAGTCACACAGCTCCAGGGGCCTGGAGGTTGTGGGTTCGATTCCCGCTCCGGGTGACTGTCTGTGAGGAGTTAGTGTGTTCTCCCCGTGTCCGCGTGGGTTTCCTCCGGGTGCTCCGGTTTCCTCCCACAGTCCAAAAACACACGTTGAAGGTGGATTGGCAACTCAAAAGTGTCCGTAGGTGTCTGTGTGTGTGTCTGTGTTGCCCTGTGAAGGACTGGCACCCCCTCCAGGGTGTATTCCCGCCTTGCGCCCGATGATTCCAGGTAGGCTCTGGACCCCCCGCGATCCTAAATTGGATAAACAGATAATGGATGGATGGAAAAGAGTAGTAAACTGCAGTTTGCTGCAGTGCTATTACAATTTTATTCATTTTTTTTCTACATTTTTTGCTGAGGAAGTGCCATGGTACACAGTTCTATCATTTAATAAATAACTCTTAAATAGTCTTCATATGAACTGAAGAACTCTGTACCACACACTTTCTTTGCAAACCTAATTTTGCCCTAACTTTAATATTTTATTTGCTGTTTAACTTCATACCTAAGAGTGTGAACGGTATGAATACAGTTTTACTGTGCAGCTGTGATGCTGCATATATTTATGTTTTGTAATATTATTTTTGTGACATAGATTATAAGATAATTATAAGCCTAAACTTGTATTTAAATGAGCGTGACATAAAATATATTTTATTAAATAAAAACCTTCCTCCTCTGTTATTTTCATAATTAATATCACACTGTTTGAAACCTCCGATTATTTATAGAGTAAGACACCACATAAATAATAAATTACTCCATGTGCCGATGGGTCGGTTAAAAAGTTGAATGGAAAGTCCATTAATAACAGTTTTAAAGCTGTTATTATGTTTTAACAACATTGAATAAGACTTGTCAAAAAATGTGCTCAAAATGTGATTCTGAATGTCCATGTAACGTTTATTGACACTGTACTTGTGTTGTGCTGTGGCACATATTTGCACTTGTGCGTTTCAGTCCTGTGTGAGTTGTTTTATGCAGCACCTTGGTTTAGAGAAATGCTTTGTTGTCCCCTGCCCGCTGTATACAGTGGCAATGACAATAAAGTCCACTTGACTTTTCATAGTGCACCACCCCTCTGTCCTTTAGAGGGTCTCTTACTGGCACCATTTCTTCGAAACCACAAAATGTAAAATAAATAGTCAGTAACTTAGTTATGAGCAGTTCTTAGTGTCACGTTCAGCACTGAATTTTACACGTTCTATTTTATTTACTTGTGTATTTGTTTAATTTTAAGATTATTATTTTGCAGATTTGTTTTGAATAGGATATTTAATAAAAGACTTTATATATATATATATATATATATTAGTAGTGACTGGTTACACGTTTTAACGAATGTGTATTTCACGTACCTCCTGACATTTTTTGCTGATTAACAAAATGTGCCCCCTGCCTAATATGCAAATATGTGGCGTTTCGGACCTATTTTCCCTGAGCATTGTTTAGTTCAGTCGTTTGCAAATATTTGGGTGCTTGGATAGTGTCGATTTTCTACTGGGAACACGTTGAAATTAGGGTTGGACAATACGATCAAAATTTATATCACGATATGTTTCCTAATTTGTATATATATTATTTCGATATTGATATGAACAAAATAAAAGCCACAGAAAATCTGCCAAGAAAAAAACAAGAAACATGACATCACCATCAAACATAAACCTCTTAGCTTTGTCAATATTCATATTAAAGTTATTTTAATATCAATTGAACAGAAGGCAGTGCGCTGTAATGAAGGTCAGTGAGTGATAGACGTTGTAAATAATGTACATTGAAACATTTTATACTAACACATAGGCCTAATTGTAATGTGTTACTAGTAAATTGGTTTTACAGGGAGAAAAACAATATATTATACAACGCTGTGGCACATTTTGTGAATTTTATGTGACTCCCTGTAGAGATCTACATTACCTAGAATGTTGAGGTACATATGTAACCATTGATCATATTTTGAATTAGTTAATTGCATCTTAATTACGTTTATCTGTATTTGTATCTCAAATTAGTCTTAAGTTACACGGTCTTGTCTGAGATTGATTTTAATGTGGTTATTTTTATTTATTTCTGCTGTTCTAAGCGCAGTAAAGCGAATTCTTGAGGACGTGTTCAATTTTTTTTAACCTAAGAAAATAACAAAACACTCATTTGACCAGAGGTGTCCAAACTTTTGCATAAAGGTGCCACATTTTTGCAGGCAGTTATTAAATGGAGATCTCAAAGCTCTTTTTTTTTGCCGTCTAGGAAGTAGCCCTAGGTTTCCAGGGCTCTATATTCCCTGACTGAAATTTTCTAAGCAATTACTGTGCTTCTTGTCTTTCTATTATTTTATTCGCTAACAGTGATGCCTTGGATAAAGAGAATAACCATAGATTTAAATAGCAGAACTTAGCCCAGTATCTTTCATGGAATTGTTCATGTTGCCGTGTGTGTGTGTTTAAAATTGGAGCGTGTTGACTGTCGTGTGTGTGAGGCGCGTCCCCGCGCTTTTTGCGTTCCTGAGAAGGTTCTGTGTGATTGATGAGCTGGCTGCTAACATACGGGTCTGTGCCCAGGGTTGCCAGGTCCTCGGGTCTCCTGCCACATTAGGCTAATTTAGAAATGTAAATGACCCTTCCAGGAACTATATCTTAATTTTTACATTGTTTCTTTGCAGTCAGATTTTTTTACAGGTGTTAATTAATATAACTGAGTGAAGGTTCATATTACATCATAATGAAACGCAATAAAGTAGATGTATAATGCAGGATACTTTAACTGGGTTCATTCACAAATGCTAAAATTATAATCATTTTTAAGGGTTGTATTATAAGGTATAACGTAGCTATTATTTGCTGAGAATTTTACTATTAAATATTAATTTTATTTATTAACTAAATCTAAATGCAGAATGATACAAAAGACACTTTAACTGTGTTTAAAGTGTCTTTTAATTTTTAGATTCACACTTGTAAAAATGTGTCACCTGTGGGACTCCATTCATGGAATCGCCAGTAAAGTGGAGGGGTGAATTTGTTGGGCTATTTTGTCACTGCTGTCGGTAGGAATTGTTTGTAGGCAGTAGAAAGTGAAAATTAATATGTATATCCTACTTTGAATAGCTTAAAACGGAATGGAAAGCAGGTAGCAAGATCTGACTTTGTATTTCTCTCTTTAAAATATTACATAACCTTAGAATAAAAAAAATGCAATTAGAGAAACACAGGTCTGAAGCTTCCTTGAGGAGACCTTTGGAAATGGTCAAGCCACTTCATTTAGGGAACATGTAAAATATGTCATGTGCAGAATATATGTCAGATTTGTTTATTTATTATCTTTTCAATAAGACACATAGGATCCAGAAAAGTGAAAGCATACACCGAAAAATGACTAATTGGTTCCCTTTACCAAACTCGTTCATGCCATTTATCGAGGGTGTTCATAAAGCCTTCTTCTTTGTATTAGATCCCTCACATTTTAAATGTAAACACAGTAATTTAATCAGAATGCCTCTGTCTTACAGCAAACCTCCAGAGGTCATGCATCAATAATCCTGACCAAAGCATTAGGCATTGGCCAAGGCGACCTCCAGTGGCCAAGCAAGTGAACCACAACAACATAGATAGCCATTGTGAACCGAAGTGCAGTTTTCCTAACAGGATTTCATAGGCACTGATACTGTAACATCACTACAATACATTTTATGTAACCAAGTTTTTCTCATCTGATCAGTCATATGTGCTAGGTAGAAAATGAAAATGGAAAAAAAAAAAAAAAAAAAAAAAAAAACATCGCTTAGTGCACCTTTAAGCACTGTTCTCGTTTGGGGATTTTACTGGACTTGGCAACCTTGCCTGCACCGCAATGGGGGAGGAGGCGAAGAAGGGTGTCGTTTTAGAATACAGCTATAAATAAATTATACATTCCTCTATCGACCGACTGAGGTGCGCTGATCGAAGATGAGGGCGTTAGAAAAAGGCAGCTCGTGCGCACCAGAGTCTTTAAGTCGTAACGTTGCTCGTTTTAGGCTCGAGGTCCGCGGAGCATCACCGCCAAGTGACATTCAGCGCAAACGCACACGGAGTGGCGACCAATAAAACAAGCAACTATCATGGAGGAAATCGGCAACTGTCGACGACGACCGCATGAGGCGAAGGAATAGGGAAAATACCCAAACAAAAACAAGCCTTAGGGTGTTTTTATCTTTTCGTGCGCACGAAACGGTCCCGGTACTTAAGAGCGAGAACAGAAGCGCCACTGCCTCCTTTTTTTCCTAAGTTGAGCTTGGCTTTACCTGCTCGACATGTTGGAGGATAAGCGGCGCAGCGGCTGCGTCCACAATCACACTCCACCACACTCCGCGTTCTATACCATGGAACGCGCTTTTCATTGTGACGTACTATTTTTTAAACACTATTTAGAACGTTCGCCTGTTTGTTCTGGACGCGGCCAAAAGCGAACCCGCCATTCTCCCCGAGATCAAAGAGAGCGGGGGGACGACGACAAAAAAATAAAACCAGAATACGTAGCCTATAAAACAAAGGGATAAAATGGTCTTACCTTTCTCTTGGGCATTTTGCCTGTTTTGTTTTCACTTGCTTTACTTGGTACGGACAGGTCTGCGTTGACCTGAAAGGTGAGGGAGTGAGTTTGTAACTACCACGAAACACTGGATCAATATCTAAAACACCTCTGCTAATAAACATGTTAATAATATGCAGAGCCGAGGCCCCGCCCTCGAACTCCCTCATTGGCCAGCCCCTTCGGCCCTGCTCCCACAGCCTCGCGGCTATTGGCTTGTCTCCTCAGATATGCAAATAGGACAACCGCAAACATTGGCTCGAGTTGTGGAAGAAGCCACAGTGATTGGTTACGCGCTTTTTTTCTATGCAAATCAGAGCTCGGCCCACCTGATAGGTTTAAAGGCGGTCGGATTCCGAGGATTGAGCGAAGGCGGGCCAATCAGCGCGTGACACCGCGAGCTCTTGGAACTGGGGATCGTAGCTTTTCCTCAGTAATAAGCAGTTCTTCTGGACAGTAAACGCAAAAAGAAACTCAGAATAAAAGTGTTAGGACACTACATACACTCAGATTTTTTAACGCCGTCACTGATACCCTCTTCTTAAGGGGTTTACATTCGGCAGCCAAGAAGCATTTGCTGAGGAACAAAGACCACCCCTTCATTTGCTGCTTGTTTCTGTCGAGGAAGGGTCACAGTGATGCCACCATCGACGCCTTTATGATCTACATGAGTTAGAAAAAAAAAACTACCATCGCCAAAAAGGCCAATTGTGATCTGCTGAAGTGGCAGTACAGTCTGACACAGCCCACATGCTGCTCAAATGTAACAAACCTCTTATTATTTTAAGGGGAGTATTTCCCAAATCTTTCCTCAGGCGAATTCAATGGCTGAGACGAATGAACAAAGTCATTCAAAAGGTTTAGAGGTGAAAATGGTTCGTTTTGAGACACTTAGGCTTACGGATGGATGCTTGGTGTACAATAACAAATGAAATTATTTAATGTCCAAAACAAACAATTAGCCTACATGTCTTTTAAGTGTTAAGGATTTGTATACATTACATTGATAATGTAAAACTTTATAAGTTAAAGGTATATGTTGGCTTCTGAATCTACCTCACTACCATGTTAAATGTGTAAATCGGGGCCTATGGTAAAATTTCATATTATTTTAAAAATATATAATATCCTACTTACAACAGATTCAATTAGCACCATTTTGGATCTACAGCACTGCTATACAAAGGCCAGCTCCTTCAGGTCACCATGGCCAAAGCAGTGGCGCTACAGGCAGAGGACACAAAAATAAAGCTCACCAAAACTTTTACTCAATCTTAGTTTGCACTTAATGAATATATTCACTCTGGAGAGCTGCGGAAAATAATCACCTCATGTGGTGTATTCCATCAAAATGGATTTCATTCCACTGTCAAATTCTAGTAGTGTGACTGCAACATCTTAGATTCCTATCCTTGCCACCGTGAATATATGACTCTATAGCTTACTCTAGCGCAAACACATTCTTCTACGTCAAAACATAAAACAAGACTTTGTTTACACCTTAACTAACACAAATATACAGAACATATGAAAAATAAGTTGAATTCCCCTTCTAAAATATGTTGCACTTCCACAATGACCTCACAATGGACAACATTCTACAATGACCTCACAAAGGAAGACTTTCTATAGTGACCTCACAATGGTCAACATTCTATAACAGCTAACATTACTGAACATGCATGTCCCTCTAGAAACACACAGCAAACAATCAGAGGCTTCCTGTGCTTGAGTGAATCTGAGCTTTTTTACTCTTGCAAAGCTAATAACAGTCTATGAATCAATGTAGATCAGTCCAGTGTAGAGTGAAAAAAAGCAAAGTTGGAAATAAGCTTTGTGTTCCAGGACCGGATACATTCTGGTTCATGGTGTTTTGTGCTTTTTAATGTAAAGACAAGCACCCACTATTGAGTTCTTTACTTCAACTAAAAACAAACCATAAATACATACATATACTTTACTACATATAATACAAATGATAAAAAACACAAATTACTATGTCACAAAAAGACAAAAGAATACTGATAAATTAAGGATTATCTAAACAAATCTTCAAATATAAAGCTGATAAAACAGTGCTTTCAAATAATTCGTTAAAAGGTTTGTGTGGTACAAAAATGGATTGACTTTACATTTGCACGTTTTGGAATCAGTTATTGCGCATGTATTATATCTGATTGTATATATTCGGCTGCTGAAATTAATATTCTGTTTCCAAGTTCTAGATGATGATAACCAGAGCTTGGATGGCGACTATGATGTGTGTAGAACAGAAAGTTCTCTTTCCAGGTAGTAGTTCCCCTGAGATATTTTAAGTCTATGTCACATATATCTGTTTTGTTTAAATATACCTGTAAGTCATATGCAACATCGCCTATATATAAAAGTCCAAAATGTACAACACATTCCTTTTTCTAAACAAATGGAATTCAAAAGAGATAAATCCTAGAAAATGCCCATAAATATTCTTGAACTCTCTCCAATTTTAGAAACTCTCCCCATCTAAAAATCTGACGTTAAACAGAACAATACTGTTAGAATATAAAGTACTTTAAATTTCTTCATACAGTGCAGTGATTATTTTTTAAACTGATTACCAAAATAAGCAGGTCATGAATAATAATTGAAACAACTATACTGCTTCAAAAGAGCACTGAGAAACTGCTTCAAATGATCACTGTCCTTTGAGACGCTTTAGTTTATTTTTTTTCTGACTCTGTCAGTCCGAAGAGGAAAGTGCATGTTTCACAATATTTTGACTTTGAAAAGTAATGGTTTCTCTCCTCTAACAGCTTCAAGGCCTTGGTTTCCATGAGTGCTATAAAATATAGGTCATAATTAGGGGTCAGAAAAGTAATTGTGCGTGCTAACAGTTTAGATGACCTTAGCACTGCTATATTGTGCCACCAGGGTCCTCACTGAGATCTGCTGTGCTTCGAAGGAACTGTGGTGAACTACAGACCTTAAAAAACAAATCTCTATTTAGTGTGTGCCCCATAAAGAGCATCATCAGCCAAAAAAAAAGTGATATCATATAAATAACATGACTGTTAACCTTGTGTTCGGTAGATTGTTTATATCTGTGTATGTCAGTAATATCTTCTTCAGCTAGTCTCTGAAAGAAGTTTCTGGGAAGCATTGCCATCAGTTGGTCCTAGGGCCATGGCTAAAAAAAAACCATAAAACCCGTCTTTGTTTTTCAGCAACTAGTTGACTTCCTAACTGCCCCGTCTACATTCTGCAGTCACTGGAAATATCCAAAACCGCCCTGTCCACTTTTACGCCATGATGAAAAGTGGACGTTAACCCAGAACCTTGAAGGAGGGTGGAGAAGGTAGGTGGGGCTCAAAAGCCCTTGGTGTTGCTCTTTAATATTATAGCGGCCTAAACAATGCCTATTAAAAAATAACAGATTTTTAAAAACCTGTATAATAAATAAATAAGAATTAAGAATGGTCATTCAGAGTGGTTTGATATTGCATGCACCGTTATAAAAATGTACCAAGTACTAAGAATTATTCAGACTTTTGATAAAAGGAAACAGACACCCGTATAAAAAAGTTACCTCATAGAAATTAGTACACTAAGCGTTTATAAATACACTACCTGAGTGTCTAAGATATCTTCTATTGTTTTGAAGTAAGATTTCAGTGTAAAGCCTGTTGTTTTAGATGTATATGTTCGTGACAGAGGGTATGGTAAGAAAAAGTGTACCATAAAAGCAAAACATTTTTTGGTTTACCCCTATTTTATCAGGATATTACATATAACATTATATATAAAAATCTATATAGTCACATGTAAATTCTGTAGTCATTTTGAGTAGTGAAAAAATGGCCGAATCATGTCTTCAGAAAAGAACAAGGTCACCACTACTGCAAAGAAATCAAAGTCAGAATTTTCTCTACACTGAATCATATTGTATCAAACCACTCTGAAATGTTAGAGCTTTCTATTTAAAATGATGTAATGTGTAGGTCATGTTTTTGTAGAGCACTACCAAACATTTCCTTCAATGACACTGTTAAGAGAATAATGGGCATTTCTGTACTGTAACACCCACTAAGCTTGGTTTCATCTCAAAGTATTTAATAACAATGAAATATCATCCACTTCAGTTTGAGATCATATTCGATCTCTTTTCCTGGCCTCTCTATGTAACAGGAAACAAACTCCTGAATTTATGATGTCATGAAGTGTGTATGTTTCATAGAGTGACCTCCTCAATGTCATCATCAAATGATGAAATTGCTCTAATGGCAGGACGGCTCTCTGAAACGTGGAGAACGCTCTTGCTGGAGGAAAGGGAGCTGCCATTTAACATGCTCGGCATCTCTGCATCCCTCCTGCGTCCACTCAGGAGTCCGGATGGAGATTTGACGGTGATGGAGGGGCTGAGGAGCTCCATACTGTGAGGTGGGTTGGGAGGAGGAGAAGAGGCGGTAGAGCCAAACAGCTGCTGCATCAAGTTGGACTTCCTCTCCTTCACCAGTCCACTGAGGTCCAGTCCTGCATCTCCATCTCCTGGAAGTTGGCTGTAGGTTTGGCTTTGGCTGCGATGACCATGTCCTGATCTAGAGGCAGGTTTGCCAAAGGAGGGCTCGTAGCTACTAAGTGCAAAGTCAAGATTCTGACTGTTTTTTTGTACTTTGTGTGCTCCACCCCTCTTTCCTGCTCCAGGTGTGGTCAGACTCTCATCAGGCTCAGTAAAGCTGAAGATGGATGCATTGTGGTTCCTTGGCTCGGACAAACAAGGAGGAGTGCATACGATTCCCGTCTCATCCGAGAAGAAATCAGAGTCCTGACCTTGAACCTGCATGTCAATCTCTCGCATCTTTGCTAGCAGCTGCTCTTTACGCTGCCGTTCTTCCTCTGCTCGCTCCTGATTGGCCTGAATTTCCTGCTCTTTCATCCACTGCTCTTCCTCTTCCTTTTCACGTGATTTCTTTTTCTCTTCCTCACTCTGAAACAGGCTCCACCTCTTGCTGTTTCTTTCCTCTATTTCCCATCCTGTTGCAAAGAAAAGAAAAATATACTGAAAACATATCTCTAGAATCACTTTTTGTCTTTCTCAATTTTTTTGTAAGGTGAGCCAGAAGGGTATAAAAACATTCTAACACTTAGCATGTTATACCAGTTTTTACCAGCAGGTGTTTTTTTATATATTCATAAATGTAAATTTATATGTATTAATATTTCTGCATTTATTTTATCTTATTGATTTATTTTAGTTTTATTCCTAGATATTTTTATCATTTATTTATTTATAAATGTATTTATTAATTTGTTTATTTGAGGGGCGGCACGGTGGTGCAGCAGATAGTGTCGCAGTCACACAGCTCCAGGGGCCTGGAGGTTGTGGGTTTGATTCCCGCTCCGGGTGACTGTCTGTGAGGAGTGTGGAGTGTTCTCCCTGTGCCTGCGTGGGTTTCTTCCAGGTGACTGTCTGTGAGGAGTGTGGTGTGTTCTCCCTGTGTCTGCGTGGGTTTCCTCCGGGTGACTGTCTGTGAGGAGTGTGATGTGTTCATTCTGTGTCTGTGTGGGTTTCCTCCAGGTGACTGTCTGTGAGGAGTGTGGTGTGTTCTCCCCGTGTCTGCGTGGGTTTCCTCCGGGTGACTATCTGTGAGGAGTGTGATGTGTTCTCCCTGTGTCCGTGTGGGTTTCCTCCGGGTGACTGTCTGTGAGGAGTGAGGTGTGTTCTCCCTGTGTCTGCGTGGGTTTCCTCCGGGTGCTCCGGTTTCCTCCCACAGTCCAAAAACACACGTTGGTAGGTGGATTGGTGACTCAAAGGTGTCCGTAGGTGTGAATGTGTGTGTGTGTTTGTGTTGCCCTGTGAAGGACTGGCGCCCGCTCCAGGGTGTATTCCCGCCTTGCGCCCAATGATTCCAGGTAGGCTCTGGACCCACCATGACCCTGAACTGGATAAGCGCTTACAGATAATGAATGAATGAATGTTTATTTGAATTTTGTCTAAGTTCATTTACAATGGAACTTAAACATACTTCACAAGATTTATGAGTTATACACAGTGCAAATATCATTTTTGGGTTTGGGTTTCAAATGACCAATGCTGTTAACTTCTAATGCTAAGCTGAAAATACGATGATGTATGACATTTACATCAACAATTCAGTACACTCACTAAATAATTTATATGTACACAGTATAATAAACACTTAACGATAAACTGATATTGTTTTTCTTTATGGACAACTTAAGGTGACTTTACTTCATGTGCGGCCATTAGTACCAGGGCACACACATTTTACATGTGGCTATTTTAAGGTGTCTTGGCAAAAGGCAGTTGGCTTAACGCCAGTGAATGAATTTGTGCAAACGAATTACAGAAAACATGAGTACAAATTCCAAATTCGTTTGACTGAATGGAATAAAACGTGTGCTTCATATTCAGGAGATGAACGGGTCGAATGATTTTCTGAAGAGCTAGGTGCTAGGAATTAGCACGCTGTTCCAGCTTTGACCACAAGGGGGCAGTCCAACTCAATCGAGTCCCACGACAGAAACACTAACCCAATTTAGAAAAAAATGATCATGATAATATTTTTGTCTTTTATCAGCTAGCTCTAGACACAGACATATTTTAACATTTTGGATTTTTAAATTGATGTGAGCCATAGTGCCGTAATTAGTCATTTGCCAGTTTTGTGCGAAACAAAATTAAAAGTGTTTAAAATGTGCCGAGTGACTCACCATCCTTTTGTCTCATTCCCCTCTCATCATTAGAACTGAATTCTTGATCTATTATCTGCTTCTCAGCCTTATATCGCTCCTTTCCTTTGTCCCTAAGCCGTTCACTTTCTTTGTCTTTTGCCCTCTCCTGTTGAAAGGCCCACTCGGTCTCTCTTGCGCGCTCTCTTTCTTTCTGCCGCTCTTTCTCCGTCTCCTGAACTCTCCATTCTTCTGCCTCCTTCTGTCTCTGCTCAGTGCTTTGCATCTCCTGCTGGAATGTTTGAAGAAAGTATGCAAGAAGTGATTGAAAGAAGAAAGAAAATAAAGAATGCAAAAGTTTATGCTCACGTCCAGAATTAATACAGAGATCTCCCTCGGCTTTCAGCAGGATTTGTGCATGCATTTCTTAAATCATGCTTTTATCCCAGGTTCAGAGTGCTTTCTTAATGATAACAATTATAAATGACGGTCTATAAGCTAACCATCAAAGTCGTCTACTGCCTGTGATCACTAAGGCATAAAGTAATTCAAATTGAAACAAACGTCAGATTTGTTTTAACCAAAGTGCAATCAACCATTAAATGCTTGCCAAATGTTTGGTAATTCCTTGACATTAATACAAATGGCAAACAGTCAAAAGTGCATATATTGCATTAACAGTTAAATTATAATTCTATGCCATTTATTGCATACTTTTGTAATGTCACTATGAAATTACAATTCAATATCAGAAGAAATGTAAATACTATAAATGTCTAATGAAAAGCTAAATCACATTTCAAAATATATTGTAAATAATTCATAATTTGCATGTTTAATCAATTCAGATGTGCTTAAGACTTTCATAAAGCTGTGCTAGAGAGTAAAGAGACCAGTTTTACCCATGGATTATCCCTAATCCAGAGCTATCTTTAACCCAGGGCGATATTTCATGCAGCAGGATTAATGAACGAATGAATTAACTAGTGTACACATTTCTAGCAAATAAGCTCATGGGTTAAGGAAGCAGCAAGGGTTAATATAAAAAGAAGGTTAAACAGAGTTTTAAAGTATTAAAGTATATTAATTTGCTTTCAGAAAAAAGAGAGTAAACTCAACAAAGTATGGAATGATGCATGCTGGGATGCAGGTGGGTGTGCACTTGGCTCCAACCTTTTTCATCCTCTGATTCTGAGCAGGCTGACGGACCTGTGAATCGATAGTGAATGAAAAAAATCAGCAGCTTAGAATAACAGGCCAGGATTTGTTACAGCTTGTGTTTATAGGCCAGAATGAAAGATGTATATGAAGGTGTGATGTATTTAAATGAAGTCTCCTCTGCACAATTATGAACAGATTCCTGGAGGCTGGGCATCTCACCATCTCACACTTACTTCATCAGGCAATTTGTGTCAAATTACTCCACAAGCTTGTTTCCATACATAAACATACTGTTATAAATAGCTGATTTGCACAGACGGAGTTAGATCTACACAGCTGTGAT
The DNA here is from genome assembly GCF_029633855.1 of Hoplias malabaricus. Classification (NCBI taxonomy): domain Eukaryota; kingdom Metazoa; phylum Chordata; class Actinopteri; order Characiformes; family Erythrinidae; genus Hoplias; species Hoplias malabaricus. The sequence goes on from NC_089804.1 coordinate 53,355,260, forward strand.
GACACAGATTATTAGTTTGCTGGTATTGTGATGCTGTAATGTTCACACTAGAAGTGGTATGTTGTCATATTCATCCCTGACCACCTCTGAAGGTAGTTTGACTCATAAAACTACATTGCATCTCAGAGACGGGGCCCTCTTCACACGTAGGCCCGGATATCCAAAGAGATTAAATATGGTATTTCAATGCCAGGTATGAATGAAGCCTATGTGTCGTAGTTATCTAGCTTGAAGTGAGGGTTTGCAGTTCTTGGGGAAAAAAAATGACTGAACTAAATGAAAGAAAAGAGCAACCAAGGAGCTCAAAAGCTACCAACACAGAAAGAATAATGGCATAAATTATGTTAATAACAGTAGGACTCCTCACTGCACCTACAAGGGCAAATCTGATTTGGACTACAATGAAACACTTGCCTTCAGAGAGAGGTAGTTGTCAGCCTGATCATCAGTGGGAAACTCACTGCCATCGGTGAGAGCGGGAGGAGGAGTAGGGAAGTCCAAGGAGAGCGCTCTGTCTTCAGTTTGAATGGCTTTACTGCTGTTCTTAATGGGACCTGAGATGTGAGAAACACAACCACACAAATTTCGTAAGACATGCATCTATTCCTCTAAAGGGTAAAGCGTTTGTTTATGGTCGAATCTGAAACTACTCAAACTACAATCCATCTCAGGAAGAGTGACCTGTACTGCCTTAAACCTTTAAACTGCAAAGAGTTCAGCTGTTCACTTTTATAACTATCAAAGTTATAGATTCTTTTTCCAGAAGTTACAATATCATTTATAGTATATACTGTCATCTGTCATTATCTGTAAGCGCTTATCCAGTTCAGGGTCGCGGTGGGTCCAGAGCCTACCTGGAATCATTGGGCGCAAGGCGGGAAGACACCCTGGAGGGGGCGCTAGTCCTTCACAGGGTAACACACACACACACACACACACTGTTGAGTCGCCAATCCACCTACCAACATGTGTTTCTGGACTGTGGGAGGAAACCCACGCAGACACAGAGAGAACACACCACACTCCTCACAGACAGTCACCCGGAGGAAACCCACGCAGACACGGGGAGAACACACCACACTCCTCACAGACAGTCACCCAGAGGAAACCCACGCAGACACGGGGAGAACACACCACACTCTTCACAGACAGTCACCCGGAGGAAACCCACGCGGACACAGGGAGAACACACCAAATCCTCACAGACAGTCACCCGGAGGAAACCCACGCAGACACGGGGAGAACACACCACACTCCTCACAGACAGTCACCCAGAGGAAACCCACACGGACACGGGGAGAACACACCAACTCCTCACAGACAGTCACCCGGAGCGGGAATCGAACCCACAACCTCCAGTCCCCTGGAGCTGTGTGACTGCGACACTACCTAGTATATACTGAATATGTTAATATATGTTGAATGGGACAGCTGTAGCCTGATGGTTAGAGAAGAGAGCTCAGGACTGGACGGGTGTTGGTTTGAATCCCACGACCGTCAAGAAACCTGGGGACAGTGGGTGTGAAAGAACATCGCTGATCTCCTCCCTCAATCCACAGATGAAATGTCCATGGGCAAGTCTTCCTGGATGGGCGTGTTCATGGGCTCAGGGCGTGTGTTCCCTGCCCCTCGTGCAGTAGTGCATATGAGTGTGAGTATGTGTGTGTTCATATTGCCACAGATAGGTTAAATGCGGAAGATACATTTTGCTGTATATTCAAGGATGTTTATTGTCAATTCCACTATATATCTAGGACACATAGGAGGATCGAAATGCCATTTCTCTCTCACCTTATACACAGATTTACAGACAGACACGTAGGTCAATAATACAGTACAATACAATAGAACATAGAATGGAGGAGGGGGGCTTGGGGAGGGGGAGAGTAGACTATAATATCAAACGTGCAAATAGTAAAGTGCAAATACATTATGGAAACCATCACAAATATTTGAACATTTGCATAACCCTGCAGTTAATGGATTGTGAATCATCGGCAATTACCTTTTTTCTTGTTGGGGTTTTCAGACTCTTTCTTTGAAGCTGCTTTTAAGATTCTATTAGCATAAATGTTTCTAGCGTCCAACTCCTTCTCTTTCTCCTGAAAAGTACATACAACTTAAATCACCACAAATGTGAGTCAGTGGTTTTCAATATGAGTACAAATTTCACAAAAATGCAGAACGGTACATCACTACTTAGGACAGTTTGACTTTAATGAGGCATGTGCACTGCTCAGTCGTGACTTTAAAATGGCCTCCTTGTGCCTAAACTCAATGTCACTCATTTTAATATTTTGGCTGATTGGTGTAAAAGAATAATATTCAAACTGAGTCTTGTTTTTTTCTTCATAGTTCATGTCCCTGTTGATATTACACACCATTCATAATTCTCACATTACAAATACAGGTACGTATCATCATTTAATAGAATAAAAATGTGTTCTTTCATTAAAACATAATAACTTGTGCTTGTCAACATGCCCATAAGTCTTTTTATTTAACTACCTTTAGTTTGGCACAGAGTCTCTCCACTTCCTCTCGTAGTGACTGGGTTTCCTGCAGGGCTTCGTGAGTTTTCCTCCGCTCACTAGCCAGCTGCCTCTGAAAGCTGCCGTTACTCAGCTCCATGTTTTTCTCCAACTCCTGGGATTAAAGAGAAAAAGCTCCAATGATTATTAATCTGTACTGAATTTATGAGAATGAAGATTTAAACGCACACAGGCTAATAATATTTAAATCAACTGTAAAATGCTTGTGGAAACTCAAAAGTCTCAGGGTCAAAAAACAAAATGACAAGACAAACAACTTCAAAGAAATATACAATGCCATGTATATTTAATAACAGATGAATATATATATATATATATATATATATATATATATTAATTCATACATTCATTATCTGTAAGTGCTTATCCAGTTCAGGGTCGCGGTGGGTCCAGAGCCTACCTGGAATCATTGGGCGCAAGGTGGGAATACACCCTGAAGGGGGCACCAGTCCTTCACAGGGCGACACACACTCACACATTCACACCTATGGACACTTTTGAGTAACCAATTCACCTACCAACGTGTGTTTTTAGACCATGGGAGGAAACCGGAGCACCCGGTCCACACTGACATGGGGAGAACACACCAAACTTCTCACAGTCACCCGGAGCCGGACTTGAATACACAACCTCCAGGTCCCTGGAGCTGTGTGAGTGCAACACTACCTGCTGCACCACCGTGCCGCCCTAATATTATATTTGATAGATTTATTTAATTATTTTTAGTTATGTCTAACAACTGGGTGTTTATAATATACTGTAATGACTTACACAAAACCATAACAGTATGAACACATTCTTGTTTCTACACTCACTGTCCATTCACTCAGCTCATATGTCCACACAATACAAACACGCAACCGTCTTCTCTGGGCCGAAGCTCATTTAAAATGGACTGAGGCAAAATGGAAAACTGTTCTGTAGTCAGAGGAATCCAAAATTGATATTCATTTTGGAAACTAAGAATGCTGTGTCTTGTGGACTTAAGAGGAAAGGGACAATCCAACTTGTTATCAGCGCACAGTTCAAAAGCCTGCATCTTTGATGGCATGGGGTTTCATTAGTACCTGGGCACCTTACACCTTTGGAAAGGCCATTTCAAAGCAGAACGGTATATAGAGGTTTAAGATATTTACAACATGTACTCATATCCAGACAATGTCTCTTTCAGGGAATGCCTTGCATACTTCAGGAAGAAAATGCTAAACCACATACAGCATCCATCACAACATGGCTTCGCAGAAGAAGAGTCTATGTGCTGAACTGCGCTGTCCAGACCTTTTACCAAGGTCTGCATCTTACATTAGACAATAATGGGACAACATCCCTTTCCCAAAACTCCAGCAACTGGTCTCCTCACTTCCCAGACGTTTACAGACTGTTGTTAAAAGAGGGCATGCTACAGGTAGACATGACCCTGTCACCAATCTCACTTTCAACATTTAACGTGTGTTCTATGTCCTATTGTGAGTAGAAATCAGTCGATGGGTTTTTATTTACATTTTACACCACATCAGTGGAGCTGAGAGAGTAAACCGAGAGTGTAGAAACACGGAAGTGGTCATAATGTTCTGGTCAATTTGGCATATGTTCAAATCTACCATTTCAAAAGAGGAAATGTGCTATTATGTGCCTCACAAAAACACCACAACTTTAAAGGAACACTAGGTACTATCACGAAAGGGTTCTTCAGATTGAAGGTGAATGTGCTACAAATGGTTCTCTTTTAGAAAAGGGTTCTATATGGCACCATAAATGGTTCTTTTATTGTTTACAAGCTTGACCCTTTTCTAAAAGGTGTTATTTAGGACACATCCTCCATCAATCTGAAGAAATCTTTCATAATGCAAAGAACCTTTTAATCATGCAAATGGTTCTTCAAGTGTTCAGGGTTCTATATAGAACCCTTTTCTTTACCAAAGAACGCTTGTTGAACCATCATTTGGAAGTGTGTACAACCCACAAAATAGACAAGATGTCATTTTAAGCTGATGATAAAATGTCATAAGCTACATGACATTTAATCATGAGCTAAAATTGAATTACAATTACAGGTCTTCATTTACCACTAACACGATAGATATGTTTGCGTGAATGCGTGCATGTTTGTACTTTGACTCTGCGTTCGCTCTCCTGTGCTTTGGCCTGTGCATACGTCAATTTGCGGGTCAGCTCCTCTCTCTCTCCTAGATTCTGGTCATCTGCAAGCTGCTGTAGTTTTTGCAGCTGGCTACGACAGCGCTGCAGCTGTGTGTCTGCCTCTCTGTAGCTGCGCTCAGCTGCACGCTCTTTCTCTTGACTGCGCCGCAGCCTCTCTCGCAGTGCGTGGGTCTCGTTGTTATGGCGAGAGATGAGCTGAGATATTTCGCTCTCTGTGTCACTGTAGCGGTGCAATGCTTTCTCGTGGCGCAGCTGCAGCTGCCGGAGCAGACGATTCTCACGCTGCAGCTCATCTGCGTGCACTCGCAGCTCTGACAGCGCGTTCTTCAGCTCGCTGATTTTCAGTAAGCGTGCTGACAGCAGACGTTTGGTTACCAGGTCGAGATCCTTTGGTGGGGCTTCTTTACTGAGGCTCTGAGAGCGCAAACCGCTTGAACGTTGCTGATGCTGATAGACGTGAGCTCCTGGACGGCGAGACACTCCCTTACGCACACCTAGAGAGAAGAAACTCTCAAAGTCATCTGCAGTTGGAAAGGGCTATGCAAAAGTTTCAGGACATTGTTCCTCCATGTTGTTAATCTCAGTAACTAAATGAGAAGGAAGCACCATATAAATCACCAATATTACAGTCTGTTCCCTGTAGATATGTAGAGAATGTAGATATGAATCTGCATAAATACTTAATATCACACTTATCATTACCGAAATTACCAAAGTATTATCTCAGTATTAATAAAACATGCTGAAAAGTTCAAAACGTGCTGATACACACATTTAAATCATTTCACTGTTTTATATTGAATGCTACAAATTAGCAGCATCATGTATAATTTAAATAAAATGTAAACAAAACAGATCTAAATTAACAATAAACCCTTTATTGTCCATTTGGTAAAAGCCGTAAAAGTCATGTGAGATATAGCACAAGAATGAATTTTTGTGGAACTACGTTTGCTACACTGATGAAACTGAGGTCCCTTTTTAAGAGGCATGTATATTCAAACAGTTCCTAGCGCACAAAGAAAGTGCACTTAAACGCTTTGGCGGCAGAATGTTATCGAGCACTATTTAAGGTAGAAGGAGTCTCAGATTTTAGGTTTAAGGTGGGAGAAAAACAGTTGAACATAATCATAACACCATTTAAGGTGGAACAGGCTGTGAGACTCTGCTTAGAATACATTCTTTTTTTGCCAGAGATTTCTTATTGGTGGGCGGCACAGTGGCGCAGTACGTTCGATACCCACTCCGGGTGACTGTCTGTGAGGAGTTGGTGTGTTCTCCCCGTGTCCGCGTGGGTTTCCTCCGGGTGCTCCGGTTTCCTCCCACAGTCCAAAAACACACGTTGCAGGTGGATTGGCGACTCGAAAGTGTCCGTAGGTGTGAGTGTGTGAGTGAATGTGTGTGTGTCTGTGTTGCCCTGTGAAGGACTGGCGTCCCCTCCAGGGTGTATTCCCGCCTTGCGCCCAATGATTCCAGGTAGGCTCTGGACCCCCACGACCCTAAATTGGATAAGCGGTTACAGATAATGGATGGATGGATGGATGGATTTCTTATTGGTGGTTAAAAATGAAACAAAATTACTAAACCAGTATATTCTACAGCTGTGCATGTGTTAGCAATAGAATCAGCTCTATTTTGCCAACAAGTTTACATTTTAGTCTTCAGGAGCTCCGCTGTCGTTCCTAATTTCAACGCTCTCCTGATTAACCCTTCCCTGGTTTCAAGGATCCTTAGTGAGTTCAAATTAAGATGGGAAGGTGAGATTGGGCACAAGACCTGTGCAGCTGAGTCTGGGAGAATGTCCCTAATTTTGATTGACGCTGTAATTTAGAGATTTTTAAACCACTGAATAAACATTAAAACAGTGTCACCGCGAAACTGGTAACCGATTAATGTCTAAGAAAATGTTATTTATTTTAATCAAGGGTGTTGTCATTCATTCATTATCTGTAAGAGCCTATCCAGTTCAGGGTCGCGGTGGGTCCAGAGCCTACCTGGAATCACTGGGCGCAAGGCGGGAATACACCCTGGAGGGGGCGCCAGTCCTTCACAGGGAGAACACACACTCACACATTCACTCACACACACGGACACTTTTGAGTCGCCAATCCACCTACCAACGTGTGTTTTTGGACTGTGGGAGGAAACCGGAGCACCTGGAAGAAACCCACACGGACACGGGGAGAACACACCAACTCCTCACAGACAGTCACCCGGAGGAAACCCACGCAGACACAGAGAGAACACACCACACTCCTCACAGACAGTCACCCGGAGGAAACCCACGCAGACACAGGGAGAACACACCACACTCCTCACAGACAGTCACCCGGAGGAATCCCACGCAGACACAGAGAGGACACACCACACTCCTCACAGACAGTCACCCGGAATCGAACCCACAACCTCCAGGCCCCTGGAGCTGTGTGACTGGGACACCTACCTGCTGCGCCACCGTGCCGCCCTCAAAGGTGTCGTAATATTCCTAAATGACAAGCTTAGTACATACCAACATATTTATACTGGTGTATAACCATTTTTGTTCATTTGTAGTTTACATCATTTGAACAAAGCAGCTGTTCTTCATGTTGTGTGAAAATTTCATGACGAATGGAGCAGTAGAAATGCTTTAGAATTACTTGGAATAAAATCTTTTTACACTGCCTTCAACTGAAAGTTAAAAAGGTTTTTCCTTCTCCTGTAAAGTTACTATTTTGGAGATTCATGTTTTTCTTTGGAAAGCAACAATATGTAACATGATATGGAGCTCGTGCATACGGCTTCTGTCAAGGAAATTCTTGTCAATGTTGAAATGGTACGTAATGTATAAGTATTTGGAGAGTTATATTCATCCAGTGTTTTTTCGCTGAAATCAGAGGTGTATCTGCTTTTCACCGCCCATGGCTGTTGCTCTAATTTAGTGCCTTAAAAATATTCTAACAAAGTTAAACTTGTACGCTAAGGAAGCTCTATTAGTGTTGCACAAATATTCTTATTGGAGTAGCATACTTGTCCTGCCCTGAAACGGAACCCTAGTCTGCTATTAGAGAGGGGTGTTATCCAATGTGTCAGTGGTCACTGTGTCAGCTTATCTGTAGTTTTCATAGGGAAGAGGATCTTCCAAAAAGTGCTGGATTACACAACTACACACCTGTGTCAGCTATGGGTGTATGTTAAATGACTAGAATTGGACATATAGTGTAACTCAGGGAACGACAAGATCCCTTGACTTGAACTTTACGGGGAAAAACGACTCTTATCACTAGTTACCGGAACATAAGCATATAACTTTTTAGAACTTCTATTACTCCACAAAACATAGGCAGGAAGAGTGTGTACATGTGTTAATCCTGATCCTAACCTGGCACTGAAATCAAAAACTGCAAAACGGGGAATTCCAAGCAGAAAACAATTTCATGGTTTGTTTTTGGTCTCCTTTGTGCCATCTGCTGGCCATTATAGTCACTGCAGGTAATGCAACACAACCAGAGCATTACTAGTCTCAACAATTTGGTGATTTCAGTCAGAGTCAGTATTTAGTCTAACGTTTCAAAAACTGATGGAGCCGATTCGCCTGTTTCTTTTGTAGTTTGCACTCCACGTACCTGTTCTGTGTAAAGGGCTGCTGGAGACCCTCCTTGTCCTTCCAGCTCTGTGCGCTGATGGTGAGGGAGACTGTGGGGAGAAGGACCTTTCAGAGAGCGAAACGTTCTCATAATCATCTGAGTAGAAAGACGCGCTGCTGTGTTCTCCATCACTGATCCGGTCCCGATCCGGGTCCCTCTTCGGCTCTCGCGTTCTAGTCCGGGTTTGATCCACCGAGGATCTCTCTGTATCCTCCTGAAACTTCCTGTCCCTTTTTCCTGATGGGAAGGATGAGCCTGAATCCTTCCTGTCTCTGTGGTGGGACAAGGAGCTCTGCTCAGATTCCCTCATCCGGTTATCCTCAAAAATGTCCAGATCATTCTGGGAATCCATGTCTCACACTGTATCACACTAAACCTACAGCAGAAAAACAAGCTTAAGAGCTGTAATCGGTAATAATAGAGCTGTAATAATAACTGGAAGAATGTGAACTGCTTCTAGAAGACCAATCAAAAGCATCTGAACACTAGTCACAACCACAACTAAGTGGCAGCGTTTAAGCCTCAAGCACGGGCGATAAAAAAGGACACGCACGTCTTCCGGGTCAAAACTAATAAGCCTAAGTAATTTATAGATAATTAAAACATTTTTATCACTGTACAAATATCAGTAGGAAAAATATAAGTTACATATTCCCCAAATTGTTCAGTTTTAGCTGAAACCGATGACTGCTTAAAGGAACACTATGTAGCATTTTTACCTTACAATTACAGCATCAAAATCATTCTAATTCTTCACTGATCTGTAATAGAGAAAACAGAACCTCTGTTGTTGCTACTCGAGGCTCAGCACCAAGAAAATGCACTATGCAACATTTGAAGGAGGGTAGGAAAGCGCCGTCCCCTATCCTCCCTTCCCCCTTGATTTCCAGACAGTGCTGAAAAAGTGAATTAAACTAAGGAACGGTAGGGGGAGGCGGCACGGTGGAGCAGCAGGTCAGGGTCGCAGTCACACAGGGGCCTGGAGGTTGTGGGTTCGATTCCCACTCTGGGTGACTGTCTGTGAGGAGTGTGGTGTGTTCTCTCTGAGTCTGCGTGGGTTTCCTCCGGGTGACTGTCTGTGAGGAGTGTGGTGTGTTCTCTCTGCGTCTGCGTGGGTTTCCTCCGGGTGACTGTCTGTGAGGAGTGTGGTGTGTTCTCCCTGTGTCTGCGTGGGTTTCCTCCGGGTGACTATCTGTGAGGAGTGTGGTGTGTTCTCTCTGTGTCTGCGTGGGTTTCCTCCGGGTGACTGGCTGTGAGGCTACAGATAATGAATGAATGAACGGTAGGGGGAGCTCAGAAGCAAAAATACCAAATCTGACTTAGTGTTCATTAAGTAAAAACTGACTTAACTGAATAATAAAAATGAGGCATACTTTGAAAAACATGAAAAAAGGCATACAAGTGAAAGTGCCTATGCTGTTTTTTTTTTCAGGAGAAAGCATACTTCTATTCTATAACTATATTCATCAAATAAAACATATATAAAGATTGAAGTAATAAAGTAATAATTGCGGTTTCAATGAGAGTGTAACCAATGTTCTTGAATAGCCATTGTTACTGTAGTAGTCATAACAGTCCTTGATACACTAACCTCAGATTAATCCCTCAATTCACTGTGGTTTCACAATGCACATGCGCACTGCTTTAAATGCACAACCCACTACTTTAACAGTCCACACAAACAAAACCACAGAGGAGTCTCCCTCAAGCACAGAGACAAGTACAGCAAGTTCATTTCAGTTATGAAGCCTTAAACACATTTCAAGTAACTGTCCGTCATCACCTTGACAACAGATGAAAAACCCCACAGTCGAAATATGTGTGTACATATACTGTGCGAATATGTGTGTGCCTCTCTTCATATGTCCACATCTGGCTTACCAAGAGCCTTAAGAGAATCATGACCTGACCCACACAAAGCATAAGAGCTCTACAAGAGGATTCACAAGGATTTGTGTCTAGACACAGTCAGCCTACATTTTAACAGCAGCAATATTCTAATCCTTCTAACATTCATTCATTATCTGTAAGCGCTTATCCAATTCAGGGTCGCAGTGGGTCCAGAGCCTACCTGGAATCATTGGGCGCAAGGCGGGAATACACCCTGGAGGGGGCACCAGTCCTTCACAGGGCAACACAGACACACACACATTCACTCACAGCTACGGACACTTTTGAGTCGCCAATCCACCTACCAACGTGTGTTTTTGGACTGTGGGAGGAAACCGGAGCACCCGGAGGAAACCCACGCAGACACAGAGAGAACACACCAACTCCTCACAGACAGTCACCCGGAGGAAACCCACGCAGACACAGAGAGAACACACCAACTCCTCACAGACAGTCACCCAGAGGAAACCCACGCAGAGAGAACACACCAACTCCTCACAGACAGTCACCTGGAGTGGGAATCGAACCCACAACCTCCAGGTCCCTGGAGCTGTGTGACTGCGACACCTACCTGCTGCGCCACCGTGCCGCCCCATCCTTCTAACATCAAAATATATAAATACTTCTACCTATTATGCAGGAAGTATCACTTCACTAAGTTTTTTGGAGAATTGATGTGTTGTAGCAGATAGATGGAAACACTGGTGCATCAAAAACTGAATGTTTCAAATAAAGGGCTGTAGTAAACGCAGGAAAACGATGCTCAATTTAATGAAAATTACATTTCTGGACGTTTAATTAAAAAGTTGGGATGTTTTGTAAAATGCAATAAAAAAATCTGATTTTTCAATTCTTTTACATTTCTAATTTCTCCATATTTAGTCAGTGATTGGAGAGACTAAGGCAAGGAGACAGGACGACTCAGAAGCGTCTGCCATCAACATAAGGCACAAAATTAGAACTTGTTTTTAAACTTAGATCACAAAAAACAATTTGTGGGTTGGTAAGCGCTCCGGATGATGTGCTCAGAAAACCATATATACCCATACTGCTCATCCTGAACAACAACAACAACTTACTATTGCTACTACTAATAAATATAGCCATAATTATGCTAATTACTTCACTTTCCAGTAGAGCAGGTTAATACACAAGCCACTTAGGCCTTTCTAATCTGCAAAAATTCTGATACAGTAAACTTCTTCATTGGCTTTCGTGTTCATGCTTTCCCATACAGAGTGACTCTGAAGCTTTCTGTAACTGACGACGGAAATGTTTAGGATCATGTCAACCTCAGAACCATCGTCTCAGCAACAGTGATTAGACTCAATGTTAACATTAAACAAAATGGTACACAAGTGACACAGAACAGCTGTATTCTGAAATGGAACACAGATAAGTTCCTCTCCACAGATCCCATTAACACTGTGCTCTCAGGCCAACTTCTGACTCACCCAAACCAATGAGTCCTCAATGTTCCTGTACTTTACCTAAGCACAGCCAGCTCAGAAAAAGCCTGAGACTGAACATCATCATCATTGATCTCAACATTGAATGGAGTGTTACTGTGCATTTTATTAACTACAATGAATATTCAAATCTTCAGTACCTGCAGTTCAATGAGTCAGTAAACGGATTTTTAAACGGTCCAAACCATTCATTCATTATCTGTAAGCGCTTATACAGTTCAGGGTCACGGTGGGTCCAGAGCCTACCAGGAATCATTAGACGCAAGGCAGGGATACACCCTGGAGGGGGCGCCAGTCCTTCACAGGGCAACACACACACACACACATTCACACTTACGGACACTTTTGAGTCACCAATTCAACTACCAACGTGTGTTTTTGGACTGTGGAAGGAAACCGGAGCACCCGGAGGAAACCCACACAGACACAGAGAGAACACACCACACTCCTCACAGACAGTCACCCAGAGGACACCCACGCAGACACAGGGAGAACACACCACACTCCTCACAGACAGTCACCCGGAGGAAACCCACACAGACACAGAGAGAACACACCACACTCCTCACAGACAGTCACCCGGAGGAAACCCACGCAGACACAGGGAGAACACACCACACTCCTCACAGACAGTCACCCGGAGGAAACCCACGCAGACACAGGGAGAACACACCACACTCCTCACAGACAGTCACCCGGAGGAAACCCACGCAGACACAGGGAGAACACACCACACTCCTCACAGAAAGTCACCCGGAGCAGGACTCGAACCCACAACCTCCAGGCCCCTGGAGCTGTGTGACTGTGACACTACCTGCTGCACCCCAGCCCAAACCAATTGGTCTGAAATAATTATTACATTTACATAGTAAATACCTCAAAATCATACCAAAGCTGAAAATATATGTATTGTTAAAACCCAATATTTACAGTAACACATCAGCCTGAGGGAGATATTACAGCACACCTTATTTATTCTTGTCAAATATGCGTTTTATCAACCCCCCGCATGTAGTTCTGCCATCCTCTAGTTCTTTATTAACAGCTGGTTACTGTCAATAAGAAACCCTTACGGCTAGATATGTTTTTGCAGGTTAGAGCTTGCTAACTGAGACCCCAGTCTTTTTTTTTCTGATGTTTTGCTACCTTAACCGTATAAGATAATGAATGGATATTTAAAAAAACACCTTCATTTAAAACCTCACAATATAAACCTACATGTGTCTAATTTGCACTGCTGTAATTAAGCCTTATTCAACTTAACATTTCCTTTAACCAAGACTACAATCGAGTGTACAGCAGGGTGCAAAAGCTTGGTTCCTTGATCTGAGAGGCACTGATATAAATAGAAACACTGGAATAAAGAGGTTTTGAATGGAGGAGGGAAGAACTGCAATCACGCACACAAGAACAAGGCCTACTGTCAGGAACAGAAGGTCTTAAATTTATGTGTTTGTGAGATGATACAGCTTTCCTCCTCCCTCCAAAACCACTTTATGCTGGTTTAGGGCTGGACAATAATCCCAATAACAATATGTATCGCAATATAACATGTTTCAATAACAATTATATGACTTTTCAACACATTTTCAATATTTCAATATACATTATTTACATCTGTCACTGACTGATGTTCATTACAGGGCACTGTCATCAGTTCAGCGCAGTACATTTAAAATTTAGTTTAAAAATATTAATATTGATGAAGCCAATAGGTTTATGTTTGATGGTGTTGCCATGTTTCTTGTCCCCCTCCCGTTAACTAAACTCATTAATCCCCTCCAATTTTCAGGAAGAAACAACAACTGATGCCGTCGTTCAGGCCACAGAAGTCAATGAATATGTAGATCGTCCCCACATTGGTCTTCACTCAGGCCTTGGCAGCTCACAAAAATGGACAGGATTGGTCCCATAGGTTTGTGACATAAGAAACATTTGCTGTCTCAATCCAAAGCAGAAATGCTCGGAGATGGCTTTGTCTACTATTTATGAAACATCACACAGTCATGTAAAAATTAAAGAATGTAACCTTGATTTTCTCAGGAGGGGGGTCTATAATACTGTTCCGAACACGTCTAACACTCACTGAGAAGCGGCCTGCTGGGAAAAAAAATCCAGTCAAAGGTCAGGCAGATAAATAGACTGTACTTAGAAAACTGATGCATTAACAGTGTATATGCTTGTATTTCTGAACGTGTACAACGTACAAACCTTTTAAGGACACAGAGTCAGGAACAGACATAAAGCAGTCCAAAATGAGTGAGCTACAGGTGTCAAATATAACAGTTTACCGGTTTCGTTTGAAGACTTTTAGAAGAAGTGGACTATTTAAAACCTACTGAATGACACGAGAAGAAATAGCAGGAGACAAATGGCCACGAATCGTGAATACTTAGGCTCACAATAGGGAGGATGAAAGATAATCTTGCTAAGAAAAGCCCACAGCTTGTTTATCACTAACATTAGCCGCCAGTCACCACAGCTTCCTAGTCTTTGGAGTTTCCACTTTAAATGGCGCCGAAGTTCTCCAGGAACACACGATTTGAGAAGATGGTGAGAAGAACAGCGAAAATTACCTCATTTACCAGTCTCCTCTTATGTCTCTATGAGTCTTCTCTTCCCGTGGATAATCAACGGTGTACAGGGCTCGGCTAAAGCAGCTAACCGTAGCCCGCTAGGATTATTTTTAAACGTGGCTCCTTAAAGTAAGGGTTAAATGTGCACCGCGTTTTCTCCAGTCGTCAGAAAAGCACAGACAACGCGCCGCTGTTAAAAACATCCCCGACTTTAAGCGCAGACTGGTCCCAACACTTTATTCTCTGAAAAGAATCGGCGACACGGAAACACAAGGCTAACCGTAACAGAGACGCCTCTCCATGGCAACCAGCTCGGTGACGCATTACGTAGCAACCACTGAAAAGACTAACACTTACATAATAATAATAATAAATTTTAATAAATTATAAATTATAATAAAATTATAATTTATTATAATAAATTATATTAAATAAATTATTAATAATAAATATTATTATTATTATTATTATTATTATTATTATGTGTTAGTCTTTTCAGTGGTTGCTACGTAATTATTATTATTATTAGTAGTATTATTATTATTATTATTATTATTATTATTGATACTGATTCAGGAAACCTAACTCTCAGTTTATTTAAGGCAAGGCCAGAAACCACAGTTGAATGAGCTTGACCTTTAAGCCCTTAGGCAGCATTGCATGAGCAACTCTCTTGCTATATAGACTAAATATAGACTAATGGTCTCATTAGTAAAACGTTGTGGAAACGTTTTCTCTTTAAAGGAATTTATACGATTACCACGAGTGTTAGGTTCTGGCAAAGGGCCAAATGCACCCTTTCTTTAAGTGATCATTCGAAGTTTTTGTTGTGTTTCCCATTTTGTTGTGTAAGCCATTTTATTTGTTTCCTGTTTGCAGAACCAGGGCTGAGTATGAAAAAAAACATGTTTCAGATCAAATCAAATTTATTTGTATAGCGCCTTTTACAACTGACGTTGTCACAAAGCAGCTTCACAGGTTCAGAACAGAACATTTAAATCAAAGCCCAATGCGAACAAGCCGAAGGCGACAGTGGCAAGGAAAAACTCCCTCGAGGCTGGAGGAAGAACCTCGGGAGGAACCAAGACTCACAAAGGGGACCCATCCTCCTCTGATCAAACTATAGATTTAATTTTAAACTATCACCAATCATTATGCTACATTATAATAATTAGGTGAGCAGCTGGTCTGGTCTGGTCTGGTCTGGGCCGCAGGAGAATCCAGCAAACAATCTTAATCTTCAGCTTGTTTTCAGGAAAAAAAAAAACAACTATGAGATTCTATGCCAAAAAAAATTGTTCAAACTTGCAAAAGCCAACATCTTTCATGGTATGGGGATGGGTCAGTACACACAGCATGTGTGACTTGCATATCTATGAAGGTACCATTGATGTGGAAGGAAACATGAGGGTTTGAGAGAGACCTTTCCTGCCATCAAGGTGACATCTTTTCTTGGGAAGTCCATGGTTATTTCAGCAATATAATGCCAAGCCTCTTTCTTGACACAGGATGCATGTTCTTGACCTACCTGCGTGTATTTGTTTACACTTACAAATATCTATGAAGCTGGTTAATTAAATCATGACAATGTTTTATTTGTACATATATCGGTTAAATGAATGTTCAAAAGAAAGAAAAAAATAATTCTTGTATTTATTGCATTTTACACTATATTTCTATCTTTCCAGGGGTTGTGTCTCTATGAGTGTCCTGTGTTGTTGTTGTTGTTGTTGTTAGAATTATATCCCTTTCTTTCACTCTGAGAAGACAACACTGGGTCTAAAAATATTTGGAGCTAATAATCTAACCAAACTGCTGTAGATGTTCTTAGAAAAGTGGACTGGCCACCCCAGAGGCCAGACCTAAACCTGCAGTCTGATCCTTCACTGAATAAACATGTTCCGTCATTTGATTTATGGACACAGTGTATTATTCAACACTGCCATTCTGCGTGTGAAAAAAAAAATCAGAAATTGGATACGGTAAGTTCACTGCAAACTACATTTCCCAGTGTGCATTGTTTTATCTCTTTGGTGCGTGGGATAAGCGCTGTGACTTCACCACGGGCCTGTGGGGGGAGCGAGTGCCGTTATTATGGGATAAATACAGGGAAGCGCTCGCGCACAAGCAGCATTAAAGCACGACACGGCGCGCGCGAAAGAGCGAGCGAGAGCGAGAGAGAGAGAGAGAAAGAGAGAGAGAGATAGAGAGAGGGAGAGAGGGGGATTAGGATGGTGATCAGGGTTTACATCGCCTCATCGTCCGGTTCTCTCGCGGTGAGTTCCTGTTTCTTTAGTTAATTATGGCACATTTTGCATTGACACTGATTCAGGTGAGTGGACTGTGGACTGTGTTTATACACAGTCTCTGCGCTCTACACTGTCCGAGAACAGCAGGTAAAACAGGACTCTGCTGTCAGCTGAAATATCAGGTGTTTTTAGATGACATCACAGTTTCTCAAATTATTAAAGAAATAGCTACAGCATATGTCAAGGGGACAGTGTGTGTGTGTGTGTGTGCGCGCGCACAGTGATAAAACACTGTTTACACATTGTGTGGACTTCTCTTTCATAACGAAACTCATTACGTTTTCAGATGAAAACATGTATTAATATTATGGGTTAAGGTTGGAGTTTGTGTTAATGTAGTTAGAGTTTGGGTTAGGGCTAGTGGTCCTAATGTATAAGGTAACTCATAAAAACAAGTCTGTGTGTGTGTGTTCACATGTAAGAAGAGAAAAATAAATATGGGCAAAACTCAAAAATGCTGAAATTATGGAGGTGCCCAGTAAACATTTAGCCGTTGATTCAACGTTGTAATAACGTAATGACTGCCGTCTAATCAACGTTCTCTTAAGGTTGAAAATGAAAGTTGAAAAGACGTCCAAACACAGACATTGAAAAGACGACTATTAAACGTATTTTGGACGTCTATTGACGTTATTAATTGGTCCCGAAATAAATTACTTGTATAAAACGCGTTTTGGACGTCCACTGACGTTATCGATTGGTCACAATTTAACTAACTTATTAAGATGGATTTTGGACGTCCATTGACGTTTAAAATAAGTCCTTGACGGACAGACTACTTTTAGACCTATTTTGAACGTCCAGGGACGTTCCTTGTTTACTGGGTGTTGTAACTTAAAGAAGAATAAAAGTTGTTACTGCACCAAACAATGATAATCTGTTTAGATACCCTCATTTCGGAAGAAAGGTGTCCACCCTTTACATCACTTTAACCCAATGTTCTTCATATTCAGACATTATTACAAATACTTGATCACTTAAATAATTGTGAAGCACACAGAGGGTTGGTTTCAGGAACAAGTCTTGGTTCTTCTATGGCAGTGGCTACAGGGGCAACACTTCCCACACTGAAAAGGGTGTGATAGAGCGATGAGGAAAAGACACCATGCAGGGCAGTGGCACACAGGACAAGGACTGAGAATCACTGTTCTATGTCATTGCTGAAAAGACCATTTCTGGCACCTGGTAAATGAATAACAGGTATTCAGTGCTAGAAATGAAATCAATGAAAAGGCCTGACTTGTACAAAGCACTGCACATACAAAACAAAGGCAAAGCAAAGGCTCATCAAAGACACTAGTACAAACTATAGAGAGAAAGAGAGGTTGAGTGTGGGTGGGTGTAGGTGTGTGAGTTGGTTGTTGTGTGTGTTTCTTTAATGTATCTCAGTGTGGGCGCCCAAACCAGTTCACATACCCATATCGTGTGGACTTTGCTTCTTGTTGGGAGCACAAGCTCTTCCCCACTACATATATTATTACACTGTAAGGTGAAGACATGTTTACCCTTACCTTTAAAAGTAAGGCAGAGTGTTAGGGTTAGGCTTAGTCTGGTATTATTTAAGGTTAGATTGATGGTATGGTTGGGTTTGGGGTTAGGGTTAGTCTTATAATAGAGGTTTAAATTCATTGTAAGCCTTTAGGAGATCAACGGAACTCTAAAATATTCCCCACATTTCACATAAACAAACTGTGTGTGTGAGTGTGCTTGTACATGTGCTTGTGTGTGTGTGTGTGGCCTTTAATAAATGTCCCTCCAGCTCTGCTGAATACATCTTTACATGCTCTACTGGTCCGTGTTCATGCTTATGTCTCTGTACTGCGTGTTTCATTACGTAACCCGAGACACATGTAATCCCCACTCAATCTCAGTTTTTAACAGACATCTCTTTATTTTGTAATCTACCATTGTTTGCTGGTCAGTCTTGGGTCAAAAATCTTGCCCTGGTCAGTCGTTCCAGTCTCCTGTGGATTAGAGTAAGCAATAAACAGCGAGGGTGGCCAAAGTGCATGTTTACTGTCCAAACTCACCACTTTCTCAGCGCTCAACCATAAATACAGGCCTCCAGTGCAGTCCTGCACAAACCAAAATAGACTCTTCTCTTTTCTGCCGTTTAACCTTCACCATCTAAACTCATGTCCTAATCTATTCCTCTCTGTGACTCCGGGAAGGGATTATATTCCAGTGGAGAACCTCAGCAGTATTGATTTTAGATCTCATAAGAGAGGCAGGAGGTGGACATCCATGGTGTTAGAGTGATGTTAGGGTGGTATTTTCTCGTGCCATGCAGTAGATTTT
>NC_089804.1:53379139-53416639 GCF_029633855.1 Hoplias malabaricus
CCTTTGTGTGCCTGTGTGTGTGTGTGTGTGTGTGTGTGTGGGTGGGTGTGTGGGTGGGTGGGAGGGGGTCATGTGCTTGATTTGAGTTTAATTTCTTTTAATCGGAATCAACACAGCTCCAGGGACCTGGAGGTTGTGGGTTCGATTCCCGCTCCGGGTGACTGTATGTGTGGAGTGTGGTGTGTTCTCCCTGTGTCTGCGTGGGTTTCCTCCAGGTGAATGTCTGTGAGGAGTGTGGTGTGTTCTCCCTGTGTCTGCCTGGGTTTCCTCCGGGTGACTGTCTGTGAGGAGTGTGGTGCGTTCTCCCTGTGTCTGCGTTGGTTTCCTCCGGGTGAATGTCTGTGAGGAATGTGGTGTGTTCTCCCTGTGTCTGCGTGGGTTTCCTCCGGGTGACTGTCTGTGAGGAGTGTGGTGTGTTCTCCCTGTGTCTGTGTGGGTTTCCTCCGGGTGACTGTCTGTGAGGAGTGTGGTGTGTTCTCTCTGTGTCAACCGTACACTGAGAACACAATTCTACTAAAATGTATGAAACCTCATATTCAAGTTTTGTATAAGGCTTCATTTTACTGTATTGCTATTTAATCATTCACTAATCTAGCAATAAAATGGAATAGCAATATCCCTTGAGAGCAGCCATTTCTCGTGTGTAAAATCTGCCCCAGAGCATTTGGAACGGGCTTGGAGCCTTGTGTGTGCTATTCGTCCATTCAGGATTGATGTCCGATTGCTAAGGGCTTCTTATTGATTTGTTTAATCAGTAAATTATTAAAAGCAAAAATCATCGCTGGAGGTAATGCTTTAAGCGTGTACTTTCCCAACAAACAACTTGTGCAGAAGTGGAAATGTATCAGGTCAAAAACTATTTCAGGGTCAAGTAATTTAATAACTAAGGGATGTTTATGGTACATCCACCTGACTTTCATTAAATTCTCTTCGACGCTCTTTGAGTGGTGTGACTGACCACTAAGAGATTAAACCCAAACTCAATGGGATAAGTAACTTACTGTAAATGACAAAATTCAGCTAAAGTATTAAAACATTTAAAGGTTTCCAGGAAAATACATTTTAAACATGCTCATCACCAGGGGAAGGGCCTGCTTGATGCTTCATCTCAACTGAGTGGTACTTTAACTTCATAACTTCATTTCTACTGTGTCTTTTGACATACGTCTATTTGAATCACACATTTACCACATAAACAAACAAATGTATAGCGCATGAAATACAGAATATTCCACATTGCCCCTCAGGTAAAGAAGAATCAGCAGGCCGTGGTGGGCTTCCTGGAGGCGAATCGGATCAGTTTCGAGGAGGTGGACATCACCATGCTGGAGGACCAGAGACTATGGATGTACCAAAACATTCCAGCAGAGAAACGGCCAGAAAAAGGCAACCCACTGCCTCCTCAGCTCTTTAATGGCACCGTCTATTGCGGGGTGAGTGGAACTCTACTGTCTCATCCTGATCACACACTCATCATCAAACCCAGTTATGCACTCAGCAGTTAACCTTTTCGTAATTAGGGATGGGAACATCTGTTTGAACCATCAGTTAAACAAGAATGCTTTGAAAGTGAATTATTAAATTAGAGCAATCAAACTGTAGCTTCTTCGCATAAAGTCTGAGGACTTAACTAAACTATTCTCCACTGTAAAACACTCCTTGAGAGATGCTCTGGCTTGTTAAGCAAACAACAGAAACCTGGCTTGCACCACTTAGTAACTCCCTGAGGGTTATGGGTTTATGAATCAATAATTAGTCAGTTTATTCTGTAAAAGACTAATTATTAAATTTCACTGAAAAGTGCATCCCTAGCAGTAATGTCACCCATGACTCCCAGTTTGGGAAGTACACTGTGCTATTATGATAAAAGTTCATAGGCATGAGTCCTAACACTACATTCACCTCAGCCTGTAAATGACTGGAATATAACACTGGATAATCTACAAGATGGGTCTGAATTAGTGAAACCTTTTAAAACCATCAGTTTTTTATATTATGCAAAGATTTATTCAGGGAGCAGCAGGTAGTGTCACAGTCACACAGCTCCTGGAGGTTGTGGGTTCGATTCCCGCTCCAGGTGACTGTCTGTGAGGAGTGTGGTGTGTTCTCTCTGTGTCTGCGTGGGTTTCCTCCAGGTGACTGTCTGTGAGGAGTGTGGTGTGTTCTCCCTGTGTCTGCGTGGGTTTCCTCCGGGTGACTGTCTGTGAGGAGTGTGGTGTGTTCTCTCTGTGTCTGCGTGGGTTTCCTCCAGGTGACTGTCTGTGAGGAGTGTGGTGTGTTCTCCCTGTGTCTGCGTGGGTTTCCTCCGGGTGACTGTCTGTGAGGAGTGTGGTGTGTTCTCTCTGTGTCTGCGTGGGTTTCCTCCAGGTGACTGTCTGTGAGGAGTGTGGTGTGTTCTCTCTGTGTCTGCGTGGGTTTCCTGCGGGTGACTGTCTGTGAACATAGTGGTGTGTTCTCTCTGTGTCCGCGTGGGTTTCCTCCGGGTGACTGTCTGTGAGGAGTTTGGTGTGTTCTCCCTGTGTCTGCGTGGGTTTCCTCCGCGTGACTGTCTGTGAGGAGTGTGGTGTGTTCTCTCTGTGTCTGTGTGGGTTTCCTGCGGGTGACTGTCTGTGAACATAGTGGTGTGTTCTCTCTGTGTCCGCGTGGGTTTCCTCCGGGTGACTGTCTGTGAGGAGTGTGGTGTGTTCTCTCTGTGTCGGCGTGGGTTTCCTGCGGGTGACTGTCTGTGAACATAGTGGTGTGTTCTCTCTGTGTCCGCGTGGGTTTCCTCCGGGTGACTGTCTGTGAGGAGTGTGGTGTGTTCTCCCTGTGTCTGCGTGGGTTTCCTCCGGGTGACTGTCTGTGAGGAGTGTGGTGTGTTCTCCCCGTGTCCGCGTGGGTTTTCTCCGGGTGCTCCGGTTTCCTCCCACGGTCCAAAAATACATGTTGGTAGGTGGATTGATGACTCAAAAGTGTCCGTAGGGTGTTGCCCTGTGAGGGACTGGTGACCCCTCCAGGGTGTATTCCTGCCTTGTGCCCAATGATTCCAGGTAGGCTCCGGACCCACTGCGACCCTGAACTGGATAAGCGCTTACAGATAATGAATGTGAAGGTTTGTTCAAGAATAGATTTTAAATATTGCCAACATGAATAACATATTGTTACATTCTGAAGTTCGGACAGTGCTAACGTGGTGAAAAAAATAAAATTTCTCGCTTTCAATGGCCAGTTGTCCTCTGCTGTTAAGGAAAAAATGTTATTATACTGTAGCCTGCATTATTTAATGCATATAGATAAATATTTATTTATTTAATATTTTAAATATTTAAATATTTTTAGGTCCAGTGTGTCCTCAATTCCAGTTTCAGTGCTGACCTATGATTTTCACAACATGATTATTAGATATTTGTTAATGTGGAGCTGAAACACTAATGTCCATTACTGATTAGGAATAATGATGATGTGACAGTTTTATCACTGAGGGAGGAAAGCCCTCAGAGCAGCTAATGAGTTTATAATGGACTGAATCTGACTGGACACTTAGTAAGGATCAATATATGGAAGCAGAGATCAAACTATGTGTGTTTGAAAGAATAAGTCACCTGCTAACGAGGCTGGATAATTTGACATTGCAGTTTCAGTAAACAATGGATTTTCTGTCTAATTCAAAGCCACCGCTGTCTGATCTGGCTCTTTCAGGTCTATACTTTCATCAGAGTTACTGCAGAGATTCTCTTTGAGATTAACTGAGTTTCCACAATGTTTTTAATGCAGTGATATGTTAGTGTGGTTTCTGTGATCTTTACCAATCACACGAACACACATGGTATTTCCTTCCTCTAACTGTGGTGTACTTTTTCCATCCTTTTGACAAACTGGTCAGTGTTAGTTCAGGGTTGTGACGTTCTAATAGATTTTGCAAAGAGTCACACACACACATACACACACACAAACACAATATATCTCTTAAGTATTATATATAATTAGCTTAGGTCTAAACTGCCTTTAAGTTATGCTATGTTTAGGAGACACCTCTGTGGACTTTAGATATAAGATAATCCACTGCCATGAGGAGGATGAAAAGCAAAAGAAAATAATGAAAAGAAACTGGAAAATCCAGTCCTAAAGTTCAACAGCTGAAAATGGGACAACTGTGCAAAACATGGAAGATACAGCACTTAAAGCATTTGTGCCAGAGACAGTAAAAACACACGCTCCAGTCTTGCCAAAAGGAAATAGACAACAACGAATATCAAACAAGGAAGCTGCTGGTGTTCAGAGTACAGCGGACTGGGCGTGTTAGAGCCTAAGCCTATTACTACGTGCTTTAGGACTCATAGTAGTAAGACATAGTCTCTTGGATATTTGTATGAAAGCAGTATGTTGTGTTTTTGAGTCTTAATCTGGATTAATGATTACAGTGAGTGTGCATCAGTTTCGTCTTTGTACCACCAATAAGCTTCACATTGAGCTGGGATTTAAAGCCTTCTGCTCTCGTGTGTGTGTGTGTATGAGGGTCAAACTGACCAGAAGACCATATGAAGGATGTATATGTGTTGGGTCGTAGCATGTGTGCTCAGTTATAATTTTTGTTTGTAAAAGTTTATCACAGAAAATGTGCTAAGGCCATTGAGTTTCAGGTAGAAATAAAAACTACTTGTACCACTTTTCTTCTTGTAAAAAATAGAAACGGGTCAATTTGACCCAAATAAACAAACAAAGGTTAAGAAAATTCTACCATGATGGAGTAAACTAATTCCACAGACTAAGTATCAGCAGAGAACGCAGTCTCCTCTTGTCAACCACACTGGGCAGAGCTTAAGGCATGCAGGAAGAAGCCTCACCCAAAGTGAAAGTGAAGTCCTATCATATGACCAGGATTCTCAATGATGGTGAAGGAAAAAAAAAAGTCAGATGTTTAAGAAAATTCTACCATGGAGAAAACTAGTTCCACACAATAAGGATCAGCAGAGAATGCCTCAACCATTTCCCAAAGCTAAGCTCATCAGTCTAACCCCACCCTTTCTCATTCTCCTTGATGTCTTTTTGGAAAACCTTATTCTCGCTCAGACTTGAGACACCTTCTTGTCCACACAGAACCAGTGATGCACTCTGGCCCAGACCGGGCAGAGAACGAGGCAAATGGCTACAGTGGACAGAGTAACCCCACTGGTCCTGCCCACACTGGGCAGAGCTTAAGGCATGCAGAAAGAAACCTCACCCAAAGTTCGTTTGAGTTAAATAAGATGGCGGTTCCTATCACATGACTAGGGTTCTCGATGATGGTGAAGAAACAATAAGACAGATATTTAACTCTTGTATTGTCTTCACTTTCGGGACATTCTGGTATCCCTTGGGTCAAACTGACCCGTGTCTGCGTGGGTTTCCTCCGGGTGACTGTCTGTGAGGAGTGTGGTGTGTTCTCCCTGTGTCCGCATGGGTTTCCTCCGGGTGCCCCGGTTTCCTCCCACAGTCCAAAAACACACATTTGTAGGTGTGAGTGTGTGTGTTGCCCTGTGAAGGACTGGCGCCCCCTCCAGGGTGTGTTGCTGCCTTGCGCCCAATGATTCCAGGTAGGCTCTGGACCCACCGCGACCGTGACCTGGATAAGGCTTACAGATAATGAATGAATGAATGAATGAATGGATGATTGCAATTAGTATCTACTAGAACACAATTAACAATGGATGTGAGTCGTTGTTTTTGTCGTAAGGTTATCTTTGATGTTAAAGGTCTACTCTACTCAAGACTTGGCTGTCATTAATCATGTATATCTCGGAAAAAATGGAGACAATGTTTTCATTAGCATTTATTATTTTGAAAATAAAAGTAAATTTAGGTGCTGTTTACTCATTGTGTATTCGTGTGTTGTTTTTGTTTTTTTGGACTGAACAAGTCTGCACCGGTCAGTTTTCCTTGTCATACGTTCGACTTTCGCTAGAAATTTCCATTTGCCATCGGCCCAAGAAGCACTTAAACCTCTTCAAAACACCTTGAGGTAAAGTTACGGGCTGCCGTTGTGAGTTCGATAATAATAAATGCAAAAGCTGCTGTAACTTTTGTTTGTGCTGGATTTGAATGAGCTCTGCACTTTGTGGTGATTGACGTGTGTCTCTGGACAATCAGGGCTCTGCAGGTTTACACATCAAAATTTAGAACCTACTAGGCTCGGTTGGAGGGCGGCACGGTGGCGCAGCAGGTAGTGTCGCAGTCACACAGCTCCAGGGACCTGGAGGTTGTGGGTTCGATTCCCGCTCCGGGTGACTGTCTGTGAGGAGTTGGTGTGTTCTCCCCGTGTCCGCGTGGGTTTCCTCCGGGTGCTCCGGTTTCCTCCCACAGTCCAAAAACACACGTTGCAGGTGGATTGGCGACTCGAAAGTGTCCGTAGGTGAGAGTGTGTGAGTGAATGTGTGTGTGTCTGTGTTGCCCTGTGAAGGACTGGCGTCCCCTCCAGGGTGTATTCCCGCCTTGCGCCAAATGATTCCAGGTAGGCTCTGGACCCCCCGCGACCCTAAATTGGATAAGCGGTTACAGATAATGGATGGAGGCTCGGTTGGAACTGGAAGTGAGCAGGGACTCAAAAAGTACCTGGGTACGTGTCCAGGGACCAGGACAAGATTTGGCCAGTGGAAATGCAAAAACAACTGAGCCGTGTAGGTTCCATGCAGTGGAAAAGCGCCATATGATCATCGTACAACCGTACACTTTTATTCAATGAAATGCTGATGAACAACTGAGGATTCTTTAGTGTGATTTAGAGGTATTTATCTCTTTTGCGTGTGTAACAGTGTGTTGTACAATGACCAGTTGCAGTACAGTATAATCTAGATATTGCTTATACACACCAGTACTGTAATCTCAATATAATCCCATAGTGCCGCCCCTTAGACCACTTAACCAATCAAAACATCTGACTTTATTTCCTGTATTAATTATGTAGTGGTGTTTTTTAACCAGGAGTTTAATCTGGATTTACAGTGCTGTGCAACATCTTAGGCACCTACGATTTTTATTATTTAAAATGATTAATTTTATTGGCATAAGTGTTTGTCTTGTATAAAATACTGTAAATAAAACTATAAAAATGACTACACTTTCTTTGTAAAATTAGTATGTGAGCTAATGTGAAGAACAGAATAGTGAAGAACATGGTGGCGCAACAGATCTCACTGTCTCACAGCTCCAGGGTCTTGGGATTCTGAGTCGGGCCCCACTCCGGGTGACTGTCTGTGTGTTCTCCCTGTGTCTGTGTGGGTTTCCTCCTACCATCCAAAAACACACATTGGTAGTTGGATTGGCAATGTCTATTGGTGTGAGTATGTCAGTGAATGTGTGAGTGTGTGTGCCCCTTCCATGGTGTGTTCCCACCTTGTGCTCAGTGATTCTGGGTAGGCTCCAGACCCACCGCGAGCCTGAATTGGATAAGTGGTTACAGACAGTGTATGATTATATAACGTGCCTGCACAAACATGCACACGGGGCATTCAATAAGTTCTTCTTGAAGGTATTTTTAGAATGGTTTTAGGAAATGACTGTTTCTGAGGGTATATAAAGAAAACATGAGCTCATTTTTATCATGAGTTTAGTTGCATTTGCTACGAAAACAAAACCATTCTCAGTTACACAAGTATGTCAAGGAAACTTGAGCCATGGTGGATTCCAGTACATAATTCATCCATCACAAGGAAAGTGATTTTCAGATGATAGTGATGTATGATCCTGTTTTGAGTAAAGAAATGCTTTTTTTATTTGGGAGAGATGAAAAGCTAATTGCTAGATCCAACAAATAGGAAAAAAAAAAAAAAATATATATATATATATATATATATATATATATATATATATATATATATATATATATATATATATATATATATATATATATATATATATATATATATATATATATATATATATATATATATATATATATATATATAAAATAATTATAATACTGGTGGCACGGTGGTGCAGCAGGTAGTGTCACAGTCACACAGCTCCAGGGGCCTGGAAGTTGTGGGTTCGATTCCCGCTCCAGGTGACTGTCTGTGAGGAGTGTGGTGTGTTCTCCCTGTGTCTGTGTGGGTTTCCTCCGGGTGACTGTCTGTGAGGAGTGTGGTGTGTTCTCCCTGTGTCTGCGTGGGTTTCCTCCGGGTGACTGTCTGTTAGGAGTGTGGTGTGTTCTCCCTGTGTCTGTGTGGGTTTCCTCCGGGTGACTGTCTGTGAGGAGTGTGGTGTGTTCTCCCTGTGTCTGCATGGGTTTCCTCCAGGTGACTGTCTGTTAGGAGTGTGGTGTGTTCTCCCTGTGTCTGTGTGGGTTTCCTCCGGGTGACTGTCTGTGAGGAGTGTGGTGTGTTCTCCCTGTTTCTGCGTGGGTTTCCTCCGGGTGACTGTCTGTGAGGAGTGTGGTGTGTTCTCCCTGTGTCTGCGTGGGTTTCCTCCGGGTGACTGTGTGTGAGGAGTGTGGTGTGTTCTCCCTGTGTCTGCGTGGGTTTCCTCCAGGTGACTGTCTGTGAGGAGTGTGGTGTGTTCTCCCTGTGTCTGCGTGGGTTTCCTCCGGGTGACTGTCTATGAGAAGTGTGGTGTGTTCTCCCTGTGTCTGTGTGGGTGTCCTCTGGGTGACTGTCTGTGAGGAGTGTGGTGTGTTCTCCCTGTGTCTGCGTGGGTTTCCTCTGGGTGCTCCGGTTTCCTCCCACAGTCCAAAAACACAGGTTGGTAGGTGGATTGGCGACTCAAAAGTGTCTGTAGGTGTGAGTGTGTGAGTGAATGTGTGAGTGTGTGTTGCCCTGTAAAGGACTCCAGGGTGTATTCTCGCCTTGCGCCCAATGATTCCTGGTAGGCTCTGGACCCACCGTGACCATGAACTGGATAAGCGGTTACAGATAATGAATGAATTAATTAATTATAATACTGACAATATTCCATTCAGTATTCCATTTGGTTCTTTCAGGATTATGAAGACTTCTTCCAGTCTAAAGAAAACAACACTGTGTTTTCATTTCTTCGCCTTAACTCCCAGCCATCATTGAAGGTACAGAAAACAACAAACACATACAGACATTTCACTGTTCAACCATAACCTAATAAACACCTGTTGATTTCTAATCTCATTGATCATTACATCAGCTCCTGTTTTGCATTTTTACACTTACTGCCTGTAGCTCTCCTCTTGCTACACACACTTTGTTAGTCAACCCTCACCCTGTTCTTCAGCTCTCAGGGTCCCCAGAGGACCACCACAGAGTAGGTATGATTTGGGTGATGGATCATTCTCAGCGCTGCAGTGACACTGACGTGGTGGTGGTGTGTTAGTGTGTGATGCACACTGAAATTGCAGTAGATATATGCAAATGACCACTCTAACCGATCACAGAGTTTTAATTAATCACAATTACAGATGTTATTCATATATTTTTCTCATATTTCTTATGCTGAATTTATATTCATATTCCAGGGAATTATTTTTCTGGAATAACATCCTGCAGGTTCAGCAGAAATACCCAACACTGAAAACCAATCAGAAAGTAAATGGAAAGTGACTCATTGTGCTCCCTAAGCCTGAGCGGTGGATGTGAAGCTCCAAGGCTAATAATACTTTGTGCTGTCATAGTCAGTATCAGCTGGTCTCATATGAATAGACAATTATCATCCATCCATCCATTATCTGTAACCGCTTATCCAATTTTAGGGTATAGACAATTATCAGCAGAATTTAATTTTGCTCGTCGTCTGGCTGTGTGCTGTGGAATAATCAGATTATCTGTCCCTGGAGAAATGTAAAGCCACATATCACGCCAGCGTTGTTTAACTATCAGTTGTAGATCCAGTTAATTATTTAGGAGAATACACACAGCTTTAGGGATCGTGGCTACAAACTACACAGAAATGTAAAAGGGCCATCGTACAATAAAACGTTTTATAAAATCACACTGATACACTGTGGTTGTGATGTCACAGTCATAAACCCAGTTATAAATGGGAACTGATTAAGCCTGCTCATAGCAGTTAAGCACTGCCTATTCAAGTTAAACTGAGTGGGAGTACTGTAAAGGCAGGCTGTTTGTAAGTTATGTAGTTAATGACTCAGAGAAAACAATAGTTCTGTTCCTAACTCTCAGGATAGAAATGTATAGCTACCATATCTATTCACAAGATTAACTGTGCTAGATATAACAATAACAAAGTTATTCTTATTTTATTTCATTATCTAATGCCATTTTATTCTCTGAGGTTTTGTTGTGTATATTTCACCACGTAATGCCTTTCAATTAGAACAAAAGCACTATACATATATAAGGGAATATAAATTCAAGACAAATATAATATGTGTGCTGTACTCTTCACCTCTGTAACTCTGGCTCCTGCAGGATTCTGAATCCTAGGCTGCGTAATGAACATTCCCCGGACTGAAGCACTGTGGCGCTGTTTCCTGATGTTCCTTTCTTCCAGAGTGCGCAAAGTCCTCACTGCCAGCCAAGCTTTTGCCAAACACCCAGAACCTGCTGCCCAACAGCTGAGACACACATGTTTACACCGAGTGAAGTAAAGAAATCTTTCCTAACGCCTGTTCTGACACTATTACAATTGTTGCTGTTGTTGTTTTTGAAATATTTCTATCGTTTGCATGACTCGCCATTTCTGTGGCCATCGCTCTGACAAAACTTGTGTTAAATATGTGTGTCACTATCTGGCTGTGATGTGATGATTAATGTAAAAGGTGTAGCAGCTGTATATCTGTACGTATACTGTGCTCGGTTCATGCTTTATGAACTGATTTATACAGGCTCCGCCCATAAACGTGTCTTTTAAATATCAACTCTTGGTTGGACAAACTTTTCACACAGCTAGCAGGCATGCCGGCACCTCCAAAGTAATGAGAAACTTCAGAATGCAACCCAAGTTATATATGTTTGGATTAAATGTTTGAAGTGTGTAAGGAATTTTTAATTTTTTTTTAAATTCAGCAAGTCGTTAAAACAAATTCTTATTTACTGTAGCAAGCTGGCAAGCAGAGATGGCTACATGAGGAAAGGAGATGATAAAAGATAAAAGTGGATATACCCAGTAAACTTTTAGCCGTTGATTCAACGTTGAAATAACGTAATGACTGCCGTCTAATCAACGTTCTCTTAAGGTTGAAAATGAAAGTTGAAAAGACGTCCAAACACAGACATCGAAAAGACGACTATTAGACGTATTTTGGACGTCCATTGACGTTATTAATTGGTCCCGAAATAAATACTTGTATAAAACGAATTTCGGACGTCCACTGACGTTATCGATTGGTCACCACTTAACTAACTTATTAAGATGGATTTTGGACGTCCATTGACGTTTAAAATATCTCCTTGACGGACAGACTACTTTTAGACCTATTTTGAACGTCCAGGGACGTTCCTTGTTTACTGGGTATAGAGAGGGAAAAAAGATATGTACATTAGAAGTACAGGGAAAATAATTAATAAATTAATTTTAC
This sequence comes from Hoplias malabaricus, assembly GCF_029633855.1. NCBI lineage: Eukaryota > Metazoa > Chordata > Actinopteri > Characiformes > Erythrinidae > Hoplias > Hoplias malabaricus. The sequence continues at coordinate 53,390,595 of NC_089804.1, forward strand.
AAATTCAGAAAAACCGGTACATGTATCAAGGTCTTGATATGTATCATATTTATGTGAAAGATATAGGAGAGATCAGGTGTCGTTAAAGGGAATGTCTACGACTGTGTTCTCTCTGGTTTGTTTATGTTCAGAAGCTCCCTATTTTTAAGGTGGAACGGTGTGTTTGAGGGTAAATAAACGACGTTGTTTGTACGTGGCTGAAGTCTAACTTGTCTGTACATTTTTGTTCACTTCCACAGAAGCTACTACATCACTGTGAAAGTCAGCATCGTCGTTTAAAACAGGAAAAGTGTACTGGCTAGTCTAGCTGGTCCAACCTAGCCATAGTTGCTATGTAATATACAGATTTGTGGGCGGAGCTTTTATAAATTGGAGCAGTTTTAACACGGCTTAGCCCTGTGTGTGTGTGTTTCCTCTTAATGTATGTGTGTGTGGATGTATGACACTGAGAGATAAATGAAACTCCTGTGTGGAATGAGGAAAGGTATTCCACTGAGGCAAACAGGGAAATAGCATTGGCTCCTGGTGCAGTGTTGGAGTTTAAAAGGCTTTGATGTGTAATGGGGTTCAGTCCAGAGGCTTGGAGCACAGTTCTGAACAGGAAACACAAAATCAGATCAAAATTTGTGTGAACAGGCCTCACATCTGTTTTTCCTCTGCCTACACCCCACTACAAGAATTTGGTTTGGGACAACAATACCACTGCACTGTAAAATGTTTGCTTTGTTCTAACAAGACTTTTTTCAGCTTGTGACTGTTCGGGACTTGATCAGTAGCCAGTTAGTGGGGCGTGTGATGGTTCAGGGAAAACTCAAAGTGAGTATTAGAAAGCATGAATCTTTGGCTCTGCAATAAGGATGGGCATTGATGCAGTAATTTTATAACAGCCAGCCTACAGCTCTTCATGCATTCATTTTGGACTGCTAAACTATCCTGCATCACATAAGTGGCCATGAGCAGTGATTTATGTTGCTGTAAGAAACAGCATCTAACACACCGTCTTAAAATGACAAGGATAAGTGTGATATGCCAAAGCAGAAGCCTTTGCTTCCCTCAACAGGCTGTTTATTTACATATGATATGCAATGTACTGGGCATTCTAATTAATCTAGAAATGCTTTAATGGTATTTGGGAGGATGCAAAAATGTAATATGCAAATACTGATATCTCGTTGGGGGTCCTGCAAACCAAGCCCCATCAGATATCAGAGCAAAATTAGTTTGTTGCAAAATACTCAAAATGCCCATCATTATTTTTCAGGCCGGGGTACGAGTGACACCCTGTACATACCCAGACGCTTCATTGTAAAAGCTAAACTTATTACTATCTATTGACCCTCTGCCTTTTTGGATGCATGTATCTCTTCAGTCTTCTGAATACGTATATGTTGAATACTCAGTGTGGATTATCTTTATATTGAATTGTCTGTGAACTCTTTCTGTGTCTCTCTGACCCTCTTCAACCAGGCATCAACAAGTTCACTTCATACCCTTCAAGGCCTTAGCGTGAGGGTTGCAATGAGGCTTTGTTGGTATACTGGGAAATGTAAAAGCAAGATTCAGTGTCTATGATATCAGACTGTGTTATATATACAAAGAGCTTGTGTTCATGTGGTCTGACAAATGTTTTGAAATAGCAATACTCCCAAGAAACATTGTCTGTAACCACTTATCCAGTTCAGGGTCTTATCCAGTGGGTCCGAAGTCTACCCAAAATCATTGGATGCAAGGCATGAACACACCCTGGAGGGGGCGCCAGTCCTTCACAGGGTGACACACACTCTCACACACAGTTATGGACACTTTTTGAGTCGCCAATCCACCTACCAACGTGTGTTTTTGGACCGTGGGAGGAAACCAGAGCACATGGAGGAAACCTACGAAGGCACAGGGAGAACACACCAAACTCCCTCACAGTCACCCGGAGGAAACCCACGCAGACACAGGGAGAACACACCAAACACCCTCACAGTCACCCGGAGGAAACCCACGCAGACACAGGGAGAACACACCAAACACCCTCACAGTCACCTGGAGGAAACCCACGCAGACACAGGGAGAACACACCAAACTCCCTCACAGACAGTCACCCGGAGGAAACCCATGCAGACACAGGGAGAACACACCAAACTCCCTCACAGAGAGTCACCCAGTGCAGGACTCGAACCCCCAACCCCAGATCCCTGGAGCTGTGTGACAGCGGCACTACCTGCTGCGCCATTTACCATAAACAAAGATTTCTACATATCACAGAAATCAATCACTGTATTTAAGAAGTATTCACTATTAAATTAAAAAGCCAGTGGACACTTGCTTCAACATCTCCTCACTGACTTCAGGGATAAGTGTGAATAAGTGTGAATCGTGTCGACAGGTTTCCTGAGCAGGGAAACATATCAAGATCATTGTCTGTGGTAATCATTATTACTACACAAGTCTAGCAGCTTGATCTTTCACTGACTGTTGCTGGAGTGTTCCCTAAGCACAATGTTTTTTGAGAGTGCAGATGTATTTACATCTTGTGGTTGTGGATGCTTGTGGTTGAACGGGTCATCTTCTCTCTCTCTCTGTCTCTCTCTCTCTACTGCCTCAGTTAGACACTCTCAGGTGCATGAGCTAGCATGTTGTATGTAGCACACGGTGATGCCTAAAGACAATGATGAAACTGGTGTTTATATGTGGAATATGTACTACACATGTAAGATATATTATGCTTACTCTACTCTTCCACACGTCTCTCTTTCCACAACTCTCCCTCCTCCCCTTCCTCTCTTTCATTAAATGATTCCACATGAATGGGCTCTACATTAAAGGGAAAGTCCACTGAGTTTTAAAAATTCTTGTAGGATTACATAGTTATGAGGCAAGTAAAGTGGTTCTGAGCGGTTTTATGTGAAATGCACAGTTCTAGAGATGCCCTCCAAGTAAAAAAAGATCCCAAAAATGTAAATGTTCTTTAATGTTCATATATTATATGTACTATACACTATGCTCTGTCTTCCTCTCTCTCTCTCTCTCTCACACACACACACACACACTTAAGCCTACGCCTACTGAATCATTCCTCTTTCTAAGAAGTAGATAATATCTGCTCAAGTTTACTTTTACTCTTATAAATTTATCTCTAATAAAGATGAAAATTTTATAATAAAACATGTGCTTTATTATTCAACCTGTGAAAGCTGGGTGTATGTGCGCTTGTGTGTCTCATTGGAGGATTTATGTAGTGGTTAACTGGATGTATTAAGCTTGAACAGTTTATGTAACTCACTAAAAATAAAACTTCCCATTAGTTTCTTTATTCAGATCCATTGTGTGACATTAAATGATAACAATAATGTCTGATTCATAAACACCAGACACAGAGGCCTTTAGCCTGTGATGCATGTGCACTGTGAATATATTGTGATATTATATACTGCTCATGCATACCATTAAATAAATCACCTAAATCATCATCCATTCTAGCAGCTCCACTGAACATACAAAAGCAGGTGTAGTTCTACAATTAGACTCCATCTGTTACTCTGCATACTTTGCTAACCATTTTTCACCCTGTTCTTTAGTAGTCAGGACCTCCAGTGGACCACCGCAGAGCAGGTAAGATTTGGGTGCCTCCTGCTCTGGGGGTTCTGTTTCTGTTGAAAACAGGGTGGAAAAAAATGGAGAGCAGCAAATTGACTATGGTCTGTAATTATAGAATTACAAAGTGCTCCTGTGTGGTCAGTGTGGTCAGAAATAAGGAGGTGGTCATAATGTTATGGTTGATCATTGTACACAGAATATGAAAGATATTAATGCTGGATAATTTGTAATGTACAGAGACAGAGAGAATTACATAACTGAAGAGGACTGCGCGGTGTCCTTTAGGTTTGTGAATGTGGGTCAGTCATTAGCCTGAAGAGGAAAGAAGCCAGAGAGCGTGAGAAAATCTCCAGCACCACAACTCCAACGTACTAAACGCATTTATTCACCACCAGCAGGGGGCAGTGAAACTATGGTTAAAAAAACAAAAACATGGCAGGGAATGCCACACTAGGGGTCAGAACTACACAAAGGCCTCGAATTCCAAATGGGGTCATCTCCACTTTCACAATTTTCACTTTTGTTATAGTATTTATGTGGTTATTAGCTGTCACTGATCTGACCCATATTTAACGAATGATTGAGTATTTCACTGGATTAGGAACACCTACCTTGTATTAACACTTATTGTCCATTTTATTAGTTCCAATAAGGAGCACTTTGTAGTTCTATAATTACAAACCGTAGTCCACCTGTTTCTCTGCACATTTTCTTATCCACTTTCACCCTGCTCTTCAATGTTCAGCGCCCCCTGACAGTAAGTGGTACACTGTTCAGTGTAAAATGTCCTAAAATATCCAATGGTGGCAAGTTGTATAAATCAGCTTAAAAACTAATCTTAAATTCAGAGCTTTTTGCATTATATTTAAATGTAAATGCAAAATGTTTGTGAATGTCTGGCCTTTTCTATACATAAGGTGGTAATGTTTCACGTTTTTTTTTATTTTCTAAGCTCAGTCTAATACCAAATATAGGGTGACCAGACGTCCTTTTTAACCCGGACATGTCCTCTTTTTTTAGACTTAAAAAATGTCCGGGCGGAATTTCACAAACGTTTTGTTTTTCTAGAGCTTTCATAGAACTTCGAGAAGTTTCGTTCTCAAACTAGTCCCGCCCTCCCCTACTCCGATTGGTTCGCTTGAGTGAGAAGGGGGCGTGGTGAAGTAGCCTAAAATCCAATCTTCCGATTGGACGGTCTGACTGTAGCGCTACCGTTATTGGTCGATAACCTTCTCTGTAAACATTTAATTGGTCAGTCTGCACGTCAGTAGTCGTCCACCCCTCACCATCTCAGATCTGGTCACCCTACCAAATGTAAATTCTGTAATGGCGATGTTTACAATTTTAAGCAAAAAACACGTTTTCTGAGGATGTTTCCTCACTTTTGCTGCTCTGTAATTCTTTCTTTGATGGAAATTGGTCTGTTTACAAAGCCACAGTGTCAGTATATGGGTTTAAAAAGACAAAAACGCTTTATCTCTTAAAGGTTTTTAGACAATGAATAAACGACCGAAAATTGAAAAGCACGAATGCAGATATGAGGACATTCCCCTATCGATTCCTGCTTCATATGTGGGTAATACTGACTTATTCTCTGCTGTAGATGGAATTGACCCCAAATTCGGGAGAGAGCTAACTGCATTAAAGTACTAAAATCTAAACAACTCGATAAACAAATGAGTCATTTTAACAGTGAATAAATCCTTGCCTGCCTGTGAGGAGTTTGGTATGTTCTCCCTGTGTCTGTGTGAGTTTCCTCTGGTTGCTTTGGTGTCCTCCCAACACACATACTGGAAACTGTATTCAGGAGGTAGGCGGCATGGTGGCGCAGCAGGTAACGTCACACAGCTCCAGAAACCTGGAGGTTGTGGGTTCGATTCCCGCTCAGGGTAACTGAGGAGTTGGTGTGTTCTCCACGGGGGTTTCCTCCGAGTGCACCTGAGTGCCTCCTACAGTCCAAAAACACACGTTGTTTAACTTATGTGTGAGTGTGTGTTGCCCTGTGAAGGACTGGCGCCCCCTCCAGGCTGTATTCCCGCCTTGAGCCCAATGATTCCAGGTAGGCTCTGGACCCACCACAACCCTGAATTGGATAATTCAGTGTTTTGAATACAAACATGAAATGTCACTGTTCTTTATAAGCCTAGCAATGCTCATCTATGTTCCTCAAAGCAGAATTTCTCAGTTAGCTAGGTATCTAAAGCCCAAAGATGAGGACTGTTCAATGAAAAAGTCCTCATTTATGCATTTGGGCTTACATTATCTGGCTAAACTGAGAAATCCTGCTTTTTGGGATGGAAAAGTGAATATTTCTAGTATCATTAAAATTATGGTTGACGAAATGAAATATGTATCACTTCCCAGTCTGTGGCAGTGTCTGAAACAGAGGGTAGTGATGTTGATATCTTGCTGCGTTTGCTGTTTCAAGAGTCAGTCAGCATTTGACATGTGTAACCAAATCTAATTTCAGACACCATTCATCAATGCAGTAAAATATAAAACATTGAAAGGATACCCATAGCTGACTGCCACTTAAAAATTATAAATGGCATGTTCCCTGGCTAGGGCGGCACGGTGGCGCAGCAGGTAGTGTCGCAGTCACAAAGCTCCAGGGGCCTGTTCGATTCCTGCTCCAAGTGACTGTCTGTGAGGAGTGTGGTGTGTTCTCCCTGTGTCTGCGTGGGTTTCCTCTGGGTGACCCTCTGTGAGGAGTATGGTGTGTTCTCCCTGTGTCTGCATGGGTTTCCTCCGGGTGCTCCGGTTTCCTCCCACAGTCCAAAAACACACGTTGGTAGGTGGATTGGCGACTCAAAAAAAAGTGTCTGTGTGTGTGTGTTGCCCTGTGAAGGACTGGTGCGTTTTCCTTACATTTCTTGTGTTTTCTTCCAATGAGTGCTGCTGATCAGGCTGACACATAGGATTATGGGAAATATAAGGCAGTGAAAGATATATCTACACATCCTTCAAAAATCAAGCAAAGTGAAAATACAGTGTTTTATACAAAGACTCAATTCAGATACAAATCGCTGCCTTCTTCCCTCAAAGCTCTACCTCAGCAGACAGCCAATCTGATTCACATATAAAAACAAAACTGCTAAAACTGTTTTGAACACTCTGCTTTAATGATGTCATAAAACCCAACACATTTACAAACATATGTTCATTCACTCTGAAGCTATAAGGAGTGTTTTATTGTGAACATTGTCCCCATCCAAATTTATATTAAGATTTTTCAATGCACTTAACACAGACCTGCGTTTTAAATGAGGAAGCCAGTTAGAATTCTAAGTCATAATAGTGTATTATTATTGGGGTTTTTCTTTAATCTACTACAGAAAATATGTTCAGCACATATACATTTGGCACATATACAATTTAACTAAATTTTGATGTTCATTGCACATTGGAAAGCTTAGGAAAAGAATCCTCTTTTGGCCTCATTGTTGAAAGAATTTTTCTCCTTTGCCATCTTCCACTGCGTCGAAGAACGCCTGATAATCCTGCACATCCACAGAGAGGAGAAAAAGTCAGACAGGCTTTAAATGGAGAAACAATGGGCCCACATTCTTACAGACATACCTGTTGGATTTCTTCATGCTCTATTAGTAGTGTTTTCAGTGAAAGGCTTAACCCATTTGGGCTGTACACTTTGCTTGAAGTGCTTTACCTCCTTGGCAAGTTTGACAAGTGTGAATAGTTTTGCGCGTTACAAACATATTAAACTGAGGAGTGGTGCTGCACTCAGTAGAAGCGAGAATCAAATGATCTACATGAAGCTGAAGTGATTCACTGAATTGATTTGGACATCATTTGTACAACCATGGGTTCATGTGCTATTTTGTATTCATGTAAAGACCTGCTTGCCCAACATCTCTTCTGAAATCAGGAGTTTTATTAACGACCTTCTCTACCCTTTGCTGCAGGTAGAGAATGTGTACCATAGAGGGTACCACCACAGTGGCAGATTTTCTGAATGCATATATTGAGTATATGAGGTTACAATCACTGGGTTCTTAGCAAATCAGAGCCAAAGGGAATATAGAGATGAACTGAGAGAGTGTAACAGGCTGAAGACATGGGGAAGACAACAAGCATTCTTTAATGGGGAAGACAACAAGCATTCCAGGAAGTGATTGGGTTTGTGCACATGCACACATTGAAGTAATATAAGCACTCAGGGAGTGTCCACTTTTTTCCCCCACAGTGTTTTAATTGCCGTCTGTTGTGTTTGTTTAAAGGGATGCAGGGTTTTTGTAATTGCTTCAAACACACCACAATACACACACACCCTTTCTTCATGAAGATTTAAAGCCCTCAGCAGAGCACAATTCTACAGCCTGTACATCATCTGTGAATGTTGGTGAATGAAACGTACCCCGCAGTATTTGTTTCCATTGAAAACCTGAGGTGGCAGAGCACTGGGGTTCCCTGTCTTCTGCCTCATCTCATCCTTCAAGCCTGCATCCTGTGAGATGTCCACAGGCTGATACTTGATCTTTTTGGCATCCAGAAACTGGAAGATCTTACTCTGCTGCTCCTTTAACTGAAATTACATTTAGAGTTTCATTTACTTAAACGAGCAGGAAAGATACATTTAACGAATATTAAACCTTCACTGACACGGCTATTTCTCAACACCATGAGTGCAAATAATATATCTGCATTGTAATGTACTTGAAGAGGACGTTCTTGCAAAGTCACCTTGCAGGAACATGCAGATAGAATTTTTAATATTTATTTTTGGCGAAATACAACTTGGTTGCCTTTTTGAAAGTTAGAACCAGCTCACTCCCTGCCATTTGTTTTGGACACACCTACTGAAACTGACCAAACATGTATAGGTTCCCAGATTACACTGATTCAACCTGTTTTAAACATTTTAACACAATTCCAAGCAACACTCCTGCAGTTAAGACACCACACATTGATTAAGAAAGACAGCACATGTAGATCCTGAACGTAAATCACTGACATTTCTCAAAAAGAGACTGAGAACCTAATGACAGAACAAGCATTTCCCCTGAACTGGAAGAACTATGTTTCTGTTTGTGATAGGCCTCATAAACCAGCTTCTGAAACATGTATCAGTCAAAAGGGAGAGAAAAGAGTTAATAGAAACTGTACCTCTCTAGAGCCACCAACGCTGCTGAAGTAGATTTTAACAGACATTGTGTACAGGTCAAAAAGGAGCTGCAGACTGAAGCTGAGTAAGCAAAACACCTACTCAAGAAACAGGTAGGCGAGTTTTCACTTGACTGCCACACCTCATGCTTACTCCAGACACAGGTATATACACACCCCTCCCTTATCTTACTCACATGCCTGAACTTGACTGCAACTGAGACAATCAGTAGTTTGATTGCATGTCCCAGAAAATGTGTAATGCACTGTTCAGAATATACCGGTTTTGTGTAGATTATTGCTAGCATTGTTATTCATTCATACAGTTTCTCTATCCGCTTCATTTGGGTTGCCGTGGGTCTGTTTACTGGTAATCATAGGGGGCAAGGCAGAAACGGATACAAATCAATAGTGCTGTACGTAGCAGTTTTTACCATCTGAGAAACTTTGAAAAACATAAGCATATCCTTTATACAAAAGATTTAGAAATTGTCATTAATGCGTTAATTTCCTCCTGTAATGCTTATTGTACTCTGGTCTCAGTCAGTCCAGCATGGCACGACTGCAATTAGTTCAAAACGCTGCTGCCAAGCTTCTAACGGACACAAAGAAAAGGGAGAGCATCACCCCTGTACCTTCCTGTGAGATACTGAATAGAATTTAAGGTTTTACTTTTTGTCTTTAAGGCTTTACATGGTGTGGCACCTAGCTATATATCTGACATGGTCTGTATTCCTCTTCTTGATCATTTTTAAGACAAATTTCAAAACTCATTTATTTGCCTTGGCATTGAATCCTCATAGAGATATTGTGTCACCCTGGTTTTATTTATTTTAATAACACCTTCATTAGTTCTATTTTAGAATTGGAACCTTGTCTCAATTTATAATTTATTCTTAAAATGGCTGTCTTACTGTACAGCACTTTGGCTGACACTTGACTTTTAAATGTGTTATATTAATAAATTTGTCTATTTCAAATTTGGTTGCTGCTGTTTTCATGAATGGGGAATTAATAAATATTTTAAATGAATTCAAATGTTAATGTATTATTTGGTCAGCCAAGGGAAAAAATGCTAAAACACTATAAGCGCCACCTCGTGGTGGAAATAAAACATTAGCGCTTTGTGTTTAGTATAATAATAATAATAATAATAAACATAATTTATTGTTATAGTCTCTGAAGGAAAATCAGATAGTGGCTTGTGAAGATTGTAACGCTACAGGTGGTGAATTAAAGCCTTTAGAATAAATATGGAGTCTCGAATTGCTCCCTCCTCCCTACAGTGCGCCAAGCGCTTCATACGAACTGTGCAGTATTTTTCTAGTATTGAGTTGTGCTCAATTAGTCGTCGCAGACAGCTGTTTATTAGATGTATTATGCTCTGTCCGGGTACAGCAGCCGTTATTTTAAAAGTCCTTCTTTGTGCACAAAATGGTTATTTTGGGATTACCCCGAAGAGAATCACAGGCAAAACTGCGGACAGCCACCAAGGGTCCTCTCACCCATAAAGTAATGTTGTCGACGGAATGACGTCCTCTTTACCCACACGCAGAGGGAGGATTGGGTGAGTCTCCGAAATGTCTCCCAAATATCCGCCTCAATCTTCACCATCCTGCTTTAAAACAGCTCCCTCACTCACTAGAACTATTTAACACTAACATGTCTTTGTGTCTCTGCTCCAATTTCAGAGTTTGAAGTCCACAATCCATCGCTAATCTACAATGGCCGAGGAAGGGTAAGCGTGATTTCAGCACAAACCCGGGCTCAGAGTTAGAGAAAGGTGCTAAGATCCCCTTTAGACCCGTTTTTAAAAGCTAAACCAATACAGCATGAGCCACGACTCTCGGGAAGAACGTAATATAAACCCGGACCCGAGAATACAAGATAAATGATGAGTAACGATATTGAAACCGGTTAAGAACGAGGACTTGCCGCCGAGTGTCCATTGCTGTAATATTCCCTTAGTTCCTCTGTTCTGTGGTGGACAGCAACGTAATAAATACATAATGCATGTGCAGAGTTGTCTATTAATGCCTTTATTTTTAAAGTTAGTTTATAAATAAGACGAAACTTTATCGTATTTAATTCTCTACCAGTATCAGCTGTATTTGAAGTGATAAATGACTTAATCATGGCTTGCATATGTTAACAGGCAATTCTCTTACTGGATTTAATAAAGAATTGTGTAGGTCTTATGTAGTACACTTGGCTGTGAGGGCTAGAGCCACATCTGGATGTGTATACTGTTGGTTTAGTGATGTATTACATTGTTAACCTATTTTCATTAGAGAAGCAAGTTTCAGTTTGAACCCTAGTAGTCATTGGACATAATTTAAAACAGTGCATTATGGGAAACGTATAAAAACACAGTTTTTGGTGGCAGTCTCATGCTAGTCCTGAGCTTGGTCTAAGTGGTGAAACATGACCAAACACCGGCTGTTGTGATGATATCTCATTTTAAGTCGGAATCCCCTTCACTCCATCTATGAGTGATAAAACCTGTCTGAGCCGGTGGTCCAACAACATAGTTGTGTGTAGAATGAGTGGATATTTTTGTTCACACTACTTTTTTTGCGCGTTTGTGTTTTCCTGTGATGGGTTGCTGTAGCATCGCTGCCGGAGGAGTGATGGATGTGAACACTGCTCTGCCTGAAGTGCTGAAGACCGCACTCATCCATGACGGGCTGGCCCGCGGTATCCGTGAGGCTGCCAAAGCTCTGGACAAGTAAGATGTTTTTATTCTTCTGCTGTGCATATTAGGGCTGCATAATGTGGTCAAACCATTTTGAATATCTGGAGACACTGAGGTGTTAGACACAGTTATCTACATTATTTTTCAGTTAATACATATTGGTGTGTTTTAAAATGTCCCTCCCCTCAGTAATAAAATGTACATATGATACAGTTGTTATGGAAAAATGTCTCATAATGGCATTGTGATTGGGAGGATGCTCAGCGCAACACATTTGCATGTTGTATCCTTCGGCAGCATCTCTATTGCATAGTCCCGTGTTATAGTAATGGTAAATGCAGCCCTAACATTTATGTTTTGTATCTGTGATGATAATTTGGCTCCCTCTACTGAAGTCTCTGAGGATATCCGCCATTCGTTACCCAATATCTACCTGAGATACTAATGACTGATGTTGCTATCGCTATGAATTGAGATTAGAGGTTTTAAAATTCCCTTTCTTTCCCTCTGTCAGGCGCCAGGCTCATCTGTGCGTCCTTGCTGCCAACTGCGATGAGCCCATGTACGTCAAGCTGGTGGAGGCCCTGTGTGCCGAGCATCAGATCAACCTCATCAAGGTACGGATGAATGTAGCTGTCTTGCTTTGAGTTGAGTGCAATGAGGCACCTGCTTGCTTTTGTGTCTGTGACGACAACTTGGCTCCCTCTACTGAATCCAGTGAGGATATTGCCTTTTGTTACCCAATTACTGCTGAGACACACTGCCTCATTCTTTCTGGAGTTTGTTGTTAAGACGACTTAAAATGCAGCCTGTGTTCTTCTCACTGTCGCCTGGTTCTTCTGTATGTGTTTATTGAATCATCAGGGAATGGTTGAAGCAGGTAGTAGGAATTCAGTGTGACTGTGGTTTAAATAACTACATGAAGATAAACTAAATAATATAGCGGTGAGAGTTTGTCTTGACCACTAAGCGGCATTATTTACATTCTTCTAGTCCATACATTTGGCTGCTAATGAGTTTTAGAAGCACGTTTGTCACATTTCTAGAAAAACTTGGTGTCCTGGAGTTGTCATTCAGCACACAGCAGGAGACTTTGTCAGGCGCGCGCTCGCTATGAGAAATGAAACACATGCTTTAAGCATGGTGCAGCGCCGTTCCCACATGCGCTAACTTCGGGTGAAATCAGAGGCTTTATTAGGGCACGAGAAGGACAGAGTCTGTAAGGTCCGGGATGAATGTTAGGGGTTGTTGTGTTCACACATACAACTACTCTGATTATACTGCAGGTCACTTCTGAATCAGATCACACTGTATGTGGCATACAGAGGCCTAGTAGGGCTGTGCCATATCATAGTGTGCAATAGTATCACCCAAAAAAATCCTATTGTGATTATCATAATATTCTGACTTGTTTACGTAATGTCATGCAGTTACACGTAACATGGCATACACTGATTACGTGAGTCATTTAGGCACAGATTTACTCTTCATTCAAAGAATTTGCTCCAAAAGACAAGTGGTTTCTGTCACGTGGAGGTGGTTTGGAAATAAAATATCAATGTTATATATATTTTAAGCAATATCAAGAGTCTTGGTAAGTTACATTTGTTTACAAAATAAGCAGATGTTTACACTTATTTGTTCCTTCCGAATGTTTGAACTGGTTAGATTTGTACGAAAATAGTTACATCATTTAAATAAGAAATTAAATATATTAACTCTAATATATCATTTATCTTGTAGCAATAATGTGTTCTGGAAATTAATAGGTGTTTTTTCATATTGCCAGGAATATCGTTATTGCCAAAATACCATGAAATATGAGATTTTAGGGCATTATCGCCCACCCCTAGAGCTTAGCGTAGTGCATGTGTACACTCAGTATAATCGGCGGAATGTTAATGATTAGTTGAGTTTATTACTGAGCAGCAGGTGGTGATTTGTTCTTGAACACTTATAAAACCGTACTTGAATAAATGAAAAATGCTCTTTATTCCCATGCTCTCTACAGGTGGATGACAACAAAAAGCTTGGTGAATGGGTCGGTCTGTGCAAAATCGACAGAGAGGGCAAACCCCGCAAGGTGGTGGGCTGCAGCTGTGTAGTCGTTAAGGTGAGATTTATAACTGGCACTGAACGTTACTGAACAATGGCTGAGTGTCTTTCATTCTGGTGAGAGTCCAGATACAAGCCTCGAGATGAGAGCAACAGTGGTAGAGACTTCAGTTTAGTCCCTATTCGGCTCACTTGGAACTGTAAGCAAACTGAGACTAAAACTACCTGGTCCCAGGTTCCATATTTGTTTAACCATTTATTGGAAAAGCACAAGTGGATTTGCATGTTACAGTGTTGTCTGCCTAATTGCATGTGAAGATGAGATGATGCTGTTAGGAAGGGTTCTAAGGCATTGATCCTGTGGTGTTAAAGTTGCGCTGTGTTTGCGCATTGTTAATTTGCATTGTTAATTACTTGTTGTTTTGCATTTGAGTTCTTTAAAGTGTTTTCCTCATTTTAAAATGGATACTTCAGTCATCTTCAGAAAGGCTTATTTATTTATTTAGTTTTGCGTAGCTTGGTGTGGTGATGCCGCATTTGTCACCAGCGCTGGGATTGAGAACTACTTGATCTTAACGATTTTCTTTCTTCCTCTTTCAGGACTATGGCAAAGAATCTCAGGCCAAGGATGTCATCGAGGAGTACTTTAAATCTAAAAAATAAGGCGCTGAATAAATTTTTTTTTGAAAAGATTTTGGTCTGATGTCTCACTACACTCCTGATCTGTTTGGTTCTTTTGAACTGATTTAAAAACCAGAGAGCAGCAGGATGGTGTTCAACTCTTCAGATCTACCCCAGGGCCCAGTGCCTTGTTTTCAGGCTTTACTGTGCCCTAGACACACCTGACTCCAGAACATTTTGTACATGCCTGATGAGCAGTGTCAGTTGCATTGGAGTAAGGGCATTGTCTTCCCATATGCGTAAACCAAATAGTGATACATTTACCAGATGACAACAGTGGGCTAGGGCTGAAAGCTTCTGCTCTAGAGCAGATGAAACGAAAGCTTCAAGTGCTCTGCCTTGCATCCAAAAATTCCAGCTGGGCTCTGGACACATCTGGATCAGGAAGAAGTGGCTACTGAAAGTAGATGAATGATTGTGTATCACGTTTGGCAGTTTTTGCTGCATTTACAGTGTGTTGGGAACACCAGGGTTAGCAGGATTGCTCTGCAAGTAAGGTATATCCAGACCTTTTGGATCTTGGGTACCTTATACATGTACAGAACTACCAGGGAGGTGGTCTCAGAACAGAATTGAACAGCCAAGAAGCTTTCTATGCATGTGGAAAGGTCTTAATACTTGCACTCCTTTGAGTTTCCAGTGCTGGTTGTTATAATTTCTTAATGGGTATAACTCACAAACCAGACCTGTGTGTTACATTGGCAGTTCACTGACCTACAATTAACTACAAAGTGGAACATGGAATCAGCAGATCCTAACAGCAAAGTCCATAACAATTATTCAACAATACGAACGCATCAGCACTCTACAATTTCTCAGTAACAAAACCTAATCAACATGTAAAGAACTTAGATGGCAGCTGCAACACTCCAAAATCTATTAGTAAATCAAATTCCATCTTGCTGCCTTTCTTGCCATGACTGTGGCCCGATACGGTGTTTAATACAAACTAACTTCAACGTAAGGGTTTGAAGTGTGGTGATGGCTGAAGCTATCGGGACTGAATAATAAAACTGAAATTGTCAAATTCCACCAGTTGCATAAGCTATGACAATAAAAACCCATAGGTCCCATATCTACATTTATGAAGGCTTGTATGCCACTATGTGGTAGTTTCACTTGCATTCATTCATTCATTATCTGTAAGCGCTTATCCAGTTCAGGGTCGCGGTGGGTCCAGAGCCTACCTGGAATCATTGGGCGCAAGGCAGGAATACACCCTGGAGGGGGCGCCAGTCCTTTACAGGGCAACACACTCACACATTCACTCGCACCTACGGACACTTTTGAGTCGCCAATCCACCTACCAACGTGTGTTTTTGGACTGTGGGAGGAAACCCACGCAGACACGGAGAACACACCAAACTCCTCACAGTCACCCGGAGGAAACACACTCCTCACAGACGGTCACCTGGAGGAAACCCACACGGACACAGGGAGAACACACCTGGAGCTGTGTGACTGCGCCACTGTGTCACACTACATGTTCATGCAAAATCATTTACAGAGAACAAATGAGTTGATTTAAGTTTCATTTTGTCTTTCCTTCATCTACATACATTTTTAAAATAAACAAAAAACACACAAAAACACAGTTCATAAGGCACGACAAATCATTATACACATACTTCTTAGCCAAAAACTTACAAAAAGACCAAATGAAAAAAAAAAAAAATCGCAAACACACAGTGTATTTAATCTTAAAACTAGTTACCGTAAAATAATTTACATGAGTTATCAATCTATGCTAGATTGTGTATTTGTTTGGGATAGTACAGGTCTACTGCTTTTACAGCTGAGAGAAACTGGAGTGGACACTGTAGAGTGAAGTCCCTGTGAACAGGGTGTATCTACATGAGATTCGGTTGGAGAGGTTTTTTTTCCTTACTGTTTGTGTTAAGAGAAATGGACACCCTGCGGAAAAGCAGCGTGTATATGATGTAAGACCTTTGTGAGCCCTTGATGAGCCTGTTTTGACCATTAAAACTCCAGCTGCCCCTTTCCCAGACAGTCCGAGTCTTTTTAAGACAGTGCAGAGTTATCTCAGAAGCCAGAGAAATAATTAAAAGTCCACAAAACAACATAAAAGGAGATTACAGTGTACTGTTGTTCTTAAATAGTTGTACAAAAAGAGGCCTATGATACAGTCGAGTGTTACAGGTACTCAAATTCCAGTGCTTGGTGAAGGGCGAGCAGGTCCGAGTGGCTCGATATTCGCCAGAATGGCATGTTGTGCTGTGGACAGAGAGAAGGGCTGGTCAGAAGGGGTATAAAGGAGCTTCACACACCATATGATTCATGAGCATGCTTTAACGTTTGTTCAGTTCCACACCACCTTGTGAACATTCATGCAGGTCTGCCAACATTTAGCATTGCTACAGTAATACTGGTGAGAATTACTGCTATAGGCTGTTAGACTGTTCCTAAATGTTAAATCTTGACAATATGAAGCGCACTACTGTAACTACGAAGCCAAGACCCGATCACAGACAGAAAAGACTGAGAACAGACCACAGAGGCACTTCAAGCTGCTTACAAGCAACTTTGGATAAAGGGTTTATTAAAAGGCTTTGGGATTTTATTATAAAAATAACAGGCAAAATATTACATTCTCACACGACATTTTTTGGGCTTTGTAACGTTAACTGAGTGGAAAATTAGCACGTAACCTTTCATAAACCCTTTAAAGTCACCAGCACGTAAACATCTTATTTAGTTGGGAAAAAGGCATATTGTATATTTCGTATATTTTCATAAAATAGAGGAGAAATAAAACTTTCTGGAGGTTTTTTAGCTCAGAGATATTCAACCAGGCTGAACTGCTGCTTCACTCAAACGTGTAAATCTACGTTACTGAATAAGAGTAATATTTTTTTTTGCATAGAGTAATTGCACTAAATATTTATTAGGGGTGTAATGTCAATATTAAGTCAATTATAAAATTCACACCCTGTTTTGTGGTTTGTATATTACAGCGCAGTGCTGACTCTGATAGGCCTTCTTTTTCTTGTACTGCTACTGATACAATGTCATAGAACACATTCTAGCTAGCACCACGGGCAGTAATGGGGCAAACAGGGTCATCTGACGCACCCAGAGAGCAAGGCCAAATGTGCTCTCTAGGACTGAGCGAAAAGTTAATGTTAACATCAATAATTTTGGACGTTTTGACTTAAACACAGCTATTAAAAGCCTGTGAGATTAGACTTATCAAAGTACCACTTCGTACAGTACAATACTTCGTACAATAATGCGAGTTTACTGCACTCTGAATAAACTTTCAGGACTCAGGAGGCTTTCACTAAAGGCTTAGAAGGCCCAAAGGTTTCCGCACTGAATATTAACGTGTGTATCCCGACACCCCTAATATCTGGTACCTTATTAAAATGCAGACATACTGCCATTGGTTGATTAGCTCTGTTCTGGAACTTCAGAAAGCTCCGGGGTTGATTGCCGGGCCGCTGAGATGTGAGAGAAAATTCAAAACTGGTCTTGGATAAAGCAAATAAATACACCGTCTACCATCACCAGCTTTTAAACAGAAAACAGATAAGACGACACAACTGAAGGGAGTGAGCCCCCCCAGTGGGTCAGAGCTAGGTAAAAGCACTGCTAGAGCACACACAGTCCACTGTGGGGGAGGGAGGGGGTCACACACTGCTCTGGTCACTCGGAAGTCGTTACCTTGGCAGCGGCCTGCTCCTCTTCCACACCGTCCCCAATAACAACATACACTACCTTCCTGCCAAACCTTTGCATTACGCGCTCAAAGCAACTCTCTTTGCCTGCAATGTAAACAGGGTTACAGGTCAGAATCAGGACGGCAAAGGTCGTGTGAGGTTACCTGGCTGGCCGCGTGCTCCTCATCGCGCCCATCGCCAATCACTACATATGTAATGTTAGTGCCAAACCTGGACACTATACGCTCAAAACAGCTCTCCTTACCTGCAAAACACGGCAGCGGCTTAAGATTGTACACACACACACACACACACACACACACACAGAACTGACCAGGGATGGGATACTATGAAATTTTCAGGTTTATACACATTTCACATCATTTTAAAGTGCACCCACTGCTGAAAATCACTAGAAAATCCACCAGGAGAGTGGCCCCCGTCCCAGTTCTTGCCCGAAGCCTTATGGCCTTCCTTGAAGTGTGCACTTTGATGACGTTTGAAGACCTTGTCAAAGGGGGAGCAATATGTGTGCAAGGGGGTCAGACATTCGGTACAACTGTCTTCAGTTTTGTAGTTTGTTATAAAAAGACAGGCTTTCCCTGCTCTGAACTTACGTGAGAATAGAGTCAGCATGCATTAACAGGCATTAACTGCAGGGATTAGCTTGACATCAGCATTAGCATGTGGAGCAGTATTCTTTGGAGTGATGGACCTTCATCCAATGTTTTAGGACGAGACACCACTTCCCAGGGTGAGCAAACTGTGGGGTTCACCCTTAAATATCAGATGAGTAGATGGTCTAAAAACCTTCTGACATATAAGTGTGGTATTATTGCTGTGTTGTTAAAATCATGATGGTTTAAAAATTTAATTTAATTAAAGATTTAATTACATCTCAGTAAATTTCTCAACAGCGAGCCTTTTCCCACCAAACGTCTCAGTGTTTGAATGATGCATTTTGAAAAATTACTTCAGCGGTTCCTACACATTTTCTGCAGTGCCCCCATTGTGTGGATAAGAATATCTTGAGCCCCTGTACTCCAACAAACACATACATGTCTTTTGCTTCCATACGCCACTGAAATTTATTTTAAACGGTGTAATTCATAAAAAACTGCAGATTCTTATTTAACAAAACTGTATGTATTCATTTCCCTTTCGCCCCGATTACCATCCCATCCCTTCCACTGACAGACATAAGATTTATTTGGTGCTGAGAGACGAAATGAGAGAAAAAAAGAGAAAATAACAGAGTGCAACTAGAGGGGAGATGAGCGAGAAAAGATTTTTCCATAAACAATGAAGAGTGATACGGATTCATTCTGGCACACACACTCACACACCCAACCTCCCGAACTCCGTGTTTTGACCGTTTCCATGACAATGAGCAACGAGCATTGAGAAGTAGGTGTGTGTGTGTGTGTTAGGAGTCAGATTTAGGGTCAGTGGGGGACGGAGAGAGAGAAGGAACACAGAGAAATGATCCTGCACTTTGTGTCCATGAACATCTGTACATTCAGTCTGTCAGAGCTGAAGACTCAATTATACAGATTCCCCATAGGCAGCTATTTTTCAGGGAAAACTAAGAACGCTACAATTAAATTGGGTGCTAACTGCTAGTTTTTCACAACTTCAAAAGTATAAGGAGATTTGTGGCAGATATTAATCAGAATAATCAGAGAATAATATCTAGCAATTATTGTGGCAGCATTTTTGGCCTCTATTTCCAGAGAATATTAAAGGCTAAGCACCACTTAATGGACCTCCATGAATATTTCACATTGTTGTAGTTACTGACAGATATAAGTATGAATTAAAATGAAAATAGCAGCTTAATTTGCTTTAAAACTGACAATTTTATTAAATTGACGGAAAAACCCGAGCTCGCTACGGAAATTCTTGAACTCAACCGTGACGTCACTGGTGGACAACAGCTGATCAACGCCGCGGTAAAACACCGTTATGACTGACTGTTATGACAGTATCTAGCTAAATAACCAACATTATTCATGACAATAGCCTAGCAATAAGCTAAACTCAAATGTAGAGGTACCGTTATTCTTGTAAATCAGAGCGAAGTGCGAAGTGAGTGTCCTTACCCTGTTTACCTCCATGTTACAGAGGCTCTTGAACACCTTTCGTTGGTGTCCTTACATGCCCATATTGTTGGAAAAGCGCCAGTGAAATGAGCTACAGATAACGGAGTGAGCGGATGGTCCTTTCCAAAGTGCCCGTTTAAAGTGGACAAATTTAGTCCATTTTCTGGATATTTTGGGATCTTTGGGCCATTTGTGCACAGATGTCCCACTGTACATTGAATGATTGCAGCCAAAAACAACACACCTTTTCATCATTTTGCATTAAATTAAGTGCAGCTTCTAGAGTTGTTGTCCACCATCTACGTCACAGGCAAGACGCCTATTAGAGTTTCCCAACACCGCTGGGGGGGGGACCAACGGTCTTTTAAACCTTATTCCTTGAATTAGTAAGAAATAACATGTTTTCTGACTCTCAATAAACACAAGTTAGGAACTCAAACTCCACTGTATTTATTTGTTTGACACTTTCATATCGCTGGTGCTTAGCCTTTAAGGGTTTAACTGGAAGAACTTTTCAAAATGGAGGCATTTTAGCCTTTGCTCCTGGCTGTGCTCAAAACAATAAATTTGGCAGAATTTGTTCAGCAGAATTCAGCAAAGTACTGCTGTAAAAATGACTCAGGGTTCAAGCTGAGGAGAAGCGAGGAGGTGGTGGTTTAGCACCTCCCAAAACGCAAATTAAATGGAACTTTATTGGACATGTTGCTCTTTCCTTCAATAAAATTAAAACGTTTCTGATAACAATTTAAACCCTTCATAGTGGTCCACGTAAGATTCCCCACACACCCAGTCTCTGAACTGGTAACATTTACATTATGTTCTGTGCTGCCAGCTCAACTCCACTCTTCCTTAAAGAAGAGTCAGAAATGTGTTTCACCCAGAAATAAAAAATCATATCTAATTCATTAAGAAAAGGCTACTCCCAAAAATATCTTGTTGAACAGATAACATTTCTAGAAGGTTATCTCTTTGCTGTGCTTGTTGTCTGTGTTGTGTAATAAGTACTAAATGCTGTAAGGGTCAGTAAGAGGTCAAGCTGATTAACAGTCAGAATGAAACAGACAGTGATCTGACGACAGTGCCCTGTCATGGTGAAGGGTAAAGGGACAAAATGAAGCCTCCACAAGCTTCTGCAGTCACCTGTTTACCAGAGAGCTGAAAGAAAAACCATTTCCTGGGGCCACAAGGCTTTAATCAGCCAATCAGAATCAACTCCACATGGTCGCAGTGAGAGTGAGTGGTGACCTGGTCACTCCAATCTGTTGTGATTTATTATTTGATGCTAGGGTCTGAGCCAGAGCTTGTTAAACTCTCTCTCTCTCTCTCTCTCTCTCTCTCTCTCTCTCTCTCTCTCTCTCTCTCTCTCTCTCTCTCTCTCTCACACACACACACACACACACACAAATGCCCTCACACTGAACTTACAATTAACATTTAGTACTGGCTCAAACCAGTAAGATGTGCAGTGAACAAAACTTATGGCTTTACAGTAGAATTAAAAAAAAGAAGTGAAAGAATTCTTCTAATTGGAGCTAAATGAAACAAGACCTTACTCCAAATCATTTCGTATATTTTCAACTCAAAGCAAAGGACAGAAATGTAGAGGCTTTTGCACATCAGTGATGATATATTAATGATATACACACTTCATTCTGACAAAGTAGTGAAACACATTCAAGTGTCAATGAATAAATATTAAGCAAAACAAACGTTTCTATAGAGTATCATAGAACTAAAATAATATGTAAAGAAATATCTTGTTTCTCACCTATTTTGGTTGCGCTGTAGATGTTCTCAATGGGAAAAGCAGAGCCCAGGCTGTACAACAGCACTTTAGCCAGAGCTGGTATTAACTGCGTCGTAGTCACCAACACATTAACACAGTTACTCCTAGGAGAAGAAAGCCCCAATCTTTGAACAGTGTCCTTCTAAGTGAACACACAGTGTGTGAGGAATGATGTACTAGTGAACCAACCTGGAGCTGATTATTGACAGCGATTTGAGTGCAGTAGTGAGCCATGAGTCCGTGAGAGCCTCAACCTCGGCCCTGAGCTGAAGCCACGCCTCTCTCTTAGCTGGCCCCAGGAGCCCTGGACATGGACAAATCTCATTAGGGTCATCAAGAAAATTCCAACAAATTCAAATACAACAACGTTTTAAAGTAGGACTCACAAACCGAGCTCTTTCTGGGCCATTGTCATCAACGTTAGCAAGACTCTCAGGAATTAAATTCACTGAGATATCTGCATAATGCCAGTATCTATAGAGATGTGCCCTGGAAGGAACCCAGTTTGTCACCCCTGATTTAAAACAACTAGATCTCCAAGGCTAGTAAGTGAACATCTAATAGAAGCTAATTGCATGGAGACAACACGTCTAAATCACAAATCTCAAACTGTGTCTTAAATACTGTGTCTTGGACCAAAATACTGACCAATGTACATCTCTGTGACAATCTTGAAGTATGGATTTGTGTGTATGTGCCTTAAATATCTTAAATACATCAATGTTTTTAAATGCTAAAATCAGTTAATTATTTGAGGGAACTGTATCACGATTTATGTCATGCACCTGGCAGGATGCTAACTGACAGGGTATGAGTTTATTTTTAGTGCAAAACTCCAGCTTTAAACAAAATAAACCCATTACACCGTCTACACTTGGGGTTACTCAATGGTCAAACAATCTCTCTAATGCAGTGGTTCCCAAACATTCTGCAGTGCCCCTGTTTTGTAGCTGAGAATATTTTCAAGCCTCCCCTCAATGTGCAATTCTGTTGCTTCCAGACTCCCCTGTAATTTATTTTAATATAAATATTAAAATTCAGGGCGGCACGGTGGTGCAGCAGGTAGGTGTCGCAGTCACACAGCTATAGGGGCCTGAAGGTTGTGGGTTCGATTCCCGCTCCGGGTGACTGTCTGTGAGGAGTTGGTGTGGTCTCTCTGTGTCTGCGTGGGTTTCCTCCGGGTGACTGTCTTTGAGGAGTTGGTGTGTTCTCCCTGTGTTTGCGTGGGTTTCCTCCCACAGTCCAAAAATACACGTTAGTAGGTGGATTGGCGACTCAAAAGTGTCCGTAGGTGTGAGTGAATATGTGTGTGTGTTGCCCTGTGAAGGACTGGCGCCCCCTCCAGGGTGTATTCCCACCTTGCGCCCAATGATTCCAGGTAGGCTCTGGACCCACCGCGACCCTGAACTGGATAAGCGGTTACAGGTAATGAATGAATATTAAAATTCATATAAAACTGCAACTTATTATCGAACAAGAAAATAAATAAGTAAATAAACTCACAAATCACATTTACAGTGGATTAGTGACGAGCATTATGCGTGTCATCTGCTTTGTAGCACCCCCTCTAGCAATACATCAGTGCCCCACTAGTGGGCATGCCCCCCCTTTGGGAACCACTGCTCTAATGGTACATTTGGTCTCAAATCACACCCAGTACAAAAGCTGTTTACAGCCCCTTAAACATCACGAATTAGCATTTTCAAAATCCACTCCTGAAGGGACACAGTTCTGGTTTCTGGAATTAGGTGCTGATTTAGAAAAACTCCCCAGGACTGGAGATCGATTCCCTGGCACAGTGCTGAGCTCTCTCCAGCTCGACTGCTGTTTGACCTATTTTCTGGTTGGTCACTGAGCAGTAGCACATGGAGGAAATGTGTGAGTAAAGGTCAGCTCTGGACGCTTACCCCCCACATTGTTTTTATACGTGCAGTACAACTCCTTCACTCTTCTGTAGCGGAAGGCCAGCTTCCTCATCCAGTCCACTCCGCCTCTGACCCCTGTCGCCAGGCAGAGGCTGGCACTAGTCGCAGCTGCATGGAAGCCATCAGTGGCAAAACTGTAAGTACTGTTGATAATAATAAATATCATGTTTTAAACACCCACAATGAGAAGGGAATGGGCAGTCATAATGTAAACCTGTCCGTTGTCAGGATTAACTGGCGTTAAATGGCATTAGATAAATGTTAAAGGCACCTGCTGACACTTCACATCAAACCAGTTATTGTGCCATTTTTATAGAGATACAAACAGTGCTTTTAAAATACAGCTGTGTTCCCTTTAGGTACATTACATTCTTCTCTAGAAAGAGGACTCGTCTGGGAGATGAAATGGAGCGTATGAAGTCAACATAACTTTAAAATCTACAATTACTATAGAATATGGTACAATTATGTTCCCTCACTAAAGGTACTGGTACTGTATCCTTGGGGTACCACCACAGTGACTGTTTTTTTGAGAGTGTAGTCCTTCTGGGTCGAGCTGCGTTTTCTACTGCAGTGCCATACTATGTACCAAACTACCACAGCAAAATTCCAACACCAGTTGTGTCTTATATTTACACTACACTCTGAAGTCGTTCTCTTTCTATAAAAAACTACTTTAGACCTGAAAATGACGTATTACTACATTATTTTAATGTGTGTGTTTATAAGACTCACCTAAGGTCCTGTCCATTATCATCTGATGACACATCGTCGATGTGCACTTGATCACACTCCTGTCAGGAAAACACACACACTTTTGTCACACAGGGCAGCGTTTTATAATTTCCAGGTCTATCCACCAGGGGGCAACAAAAGCCCAGAAACACACATAAAATATATACATATTCTTATAGTCTTATAGTTTCAGTACTCCAAACTCATACTGTCCTGCGCTAAAATGTTTTTCAAAGTCAGACAACCCTTAAGCATCCGCACAAATATTACAACTCCTTACCTCTAGGTCGTTAAAGAAGAGGTGTGTGTCTGCGAGATTAAAGATCATCTCCTCCATTCTCAAACCCAGTGTCACAGCCATAGGAGCGTCCTGCAAAGACACCATCATCATTAACATTATTATCATTGTCATTAACCTGTGACTCCTGCAGTCCCTGACCTGGTTACAGAAGGACCAACTGGTTACAAAGCAATGAAGTAATGAAGGGGACTGCTGTAGCAGTAACTCGTGTTCAATCACTTACTAACACACTCTTAACAAAGGGTTTATTGTGCATTATCACAACTAACAATGCAATTATTAGTGATTTCCACATAACAGAGCTCAAGTTAAGTACTAATGAAGTCAGTGAATAAACGCATTATTGACCAAAGAACAAGACCTTATTAACCCTTTAATTTGTGTTCCTTAAAATGTAGTGTTACCTAGCAACAGTGGGTACTATGGCAGAAATAAACAAACAAATGATTAAAGGTATATATCCCTAAACTAATAGGAATGAACACAGTGCACAGAAAACACCAGGGCAATGTCTTCTTGAAAGCTAGTTTATTAAGTTATAGACTGTTCTAAAGCACTGCATCCCTCAGTCTCACCGGTTTGATAAAATACACATTTTCTGTTTTAATGTTTGCAATTCCCAGTGTTTTTTTCACTGCAGTACACTGCTGTACTCATGTGTTACACAAATACATCATTATATAACCACTGGTAACCCCCATGGTGTCAACCAATCCTTCTAGCTTAGCCCCTGAGCTATAGGCTTAATAGAGACATCCAGGCTAGCATTAGTGTAAAGAAAACAATGGTTCTATCTTTATTCAGTGCAAAATGGATGCCAGAGACAATTAATAAATCAAACTGTCGTTAGGGCCCTGGCCTCAGAGGAGCAGAGGTGTGGGAAGACATTTTATGGATGTGACTTTGTTTTGTTTTTACTTCCAATTCATTTTCACGACCCCTACATTGTTTTAGAAATACTGACATTATGGGTGATATTATAGAATAGAGTCATTAAAAAAAGTACTGCCATATTTCCCACCTCTAATCACCACCATCATCATCATCATCATCATCATCATCACAAACACTTCCTTGCCACAGAGGAACTATATATACTTTCTCAGTAGTTACAATTATGTGAAACTACTTAGAAGTCCTAGAAGTGTTTACAGGTCATAATCCTGGTCTCAAAGGGTTCTGTCTCACACACACACACACACACACACACACACATTTCACGAACATAGTCTCCAGCTTCTTCTTCGTCCCTAGACTGCTATGTCTGCCAGTTTAAGCAGACGATGACAGACAGCCAGCACTTGTTTCAGCTCATCAGCAGACACACACACACACACACACACAAGCCACCCTTCATTTATTTAATTGCCAAGTTTTTC
>NC_089804.1:53421639-53434857 GCF_029633855.1 Hoplias malabaricus
GTGTGGTGTGTTCTCCCTGTGTCTGCGTGGGTTTCCTCCGGGTGCTCCGGTTTCCTCCCACAGTCCAAAAACACACGTTGGTAGGTGGATTGATTACTCAAAACTGTCCGTAGGTGTGAATGTGTGAGTGTGTGTGTTGCCCTGTGAAGGACTGGTGTCCCTTTCAGGGTGTATTCCTGCCTTGGGCCTAATGATTCCAGGTAGGCTCTGGACCCACCGCGACCCTGAACTGGATAAGCGCTTACAGATAATGAATGAATGAATGAATGAATGTAAACTGCTTAATTTTATAATGAGGCACATCTGTCTGGAAGCTTCTGCACTCATTAAGCCTGGGTGAATTTCTGCTATACCACTGTGTTTCACTGTGAAGCATCTGCTGAATACAGCCTAGAAATGCAATCTTGGAATGAACCAACCTTCTGTTTCTCCAACACACTACACGTATATTGCAAAGAAAAAACACAGTACAGTGGAAAGTGAAGGCTCTGGATTCCAGTTCTACCCCCCTGTGAACATAATATAAAATACTGGAATTATGTGTATAATACATGCAACATGTTGAGGATTCAAGTAGAGTCTCAGGGTCCCGGCTTCAATCCGTGTCTTGGGTCTTTGTGTGGAGCTTGGTGTGTTCTCCCTGTGCTTGTGTGGGTTATTTCCAGGTGCTCTGGCTTCCTCTCCTAGTATAGATTTACATGTTGGTAGGTGGATCGGCTGTGCAAAACTGTCCACAGGTGAGTGTGTGATGCCCTGTAATGGACTGGTGCCATGTCCAATGATTCTGGGTGGGCTCTGGATCTGCCACAACCAACAGAATGAGGTCGTTATAAAAGTGAATGTGTATAATATTAAATGTTTGCTATTGTTTTGTAAAATTACCACTCATCAGACCGTCACAGCCTTGAGACAGAGAAGTGTGGATGGGGAGAGCCAGGTCAGCCTTGTGATTGGTAACTTACACAAGCAATACCCACCATTGCATCAAAATCAACAAAATATAAAGGGAAAAGTACAACAGAACACCCTTTTCTTATTATGCTGTTATATATTTTTTTAAACCAATGAAAAGTCTTGGCAGAATAGCCTAGGCTTAGGGATGTTGTTTTTCCTGTAAGTTCAACACATTAGTGTCTCAAATCTGATTTATTTTGATCTAAATATGACACAGATGTGATTTTTTCAGAGCATACAGGATGAAATTAAATCCATTTAAAATGTGGTCCTATTTCAGATACATATCCGATATTTTGCCACTCATGCACTCGTTACAATGCAAATATCTTAGCGAAGGACCAGGCAAAGCAGAATGATCAGAATCAAGCAAATGAATCCGAATTCAGAAACATGAAGGTGGCATGATCGTAGTCAGGGAATAGTGAAATTCACAGAGCAAGTCCATCCATTCATTATCTGTAAGTGCTTATCCAGTTCAGGGTCACGGTGGGTCCAGAGCCTACCTGGAATCATTGGGCGCAAGGCGGGAATACACCCTGGAGGGGGCGCCAGTCCTTCACAGGGCTACACACACTCACACATTCACTCACACACACACACACACACTCACACCTATGGACACTTTTGAGTCGCCAATCCACCTACCAACGTGTGTTTTTGGACTGTGGGAGGAAACCGGAGCACACGGAGGAAACCCACGCAGACACAGGAAGAACACACCACACTCCTCACAGACAGTCACCCGGAGGAAACCCACGCGGACACAGAGAGAACACACCACACTTCTAACAGACAGTCACCCGGAGGAAAACCACGCAGTCACAGGGAGAACACACCACACTCCTCGCAGACAGTCACACGGAGGAAACCCACGCAGACACAGGAAGAACACACCACACTTCTCACAGACAGTCACCCGGAGGAAACCCACACAGACACAGGGAGAACACACCACACTCCTCACAGACAGTCACCCGGAGGAAAACCACACAGTCACAGGGAGAACACACCACACTCCTCGCAGACAGTCACCCGGAGGAAACCCACGCGGACACAGAGAGAACACACCACACTTCTCACAGACAGTCACCCGGAGGAAACCCACGCAGACACAGGGAGAACACAGCACACTCCTCACAGACAGTCACCTGGTGTGGGAATCGAACCCACAACCTTCAGGTCCCTGTAGCTGTGTGACTGCGACACTACCTGCTGCACCACTGTGCCGCCCCACAGAGCAAGTACTGCCTTAAAATAAATGTTTTACCATAAAATATGAGAATTAAATTAGTATTCCTGGCAAAACTGTTTTTCTAACATTTGAAACAAGGCAGAAAACTTTTCCCAGAGAGACAGAGAAAGAAAAAGAAACTTAGTCGAATCTTTGGCTGGAACACAGAGAGAGTGTTTGATGGGAGGATTTTATGAATCCCTTGGTTCTGCTCTATCTTTGAGTGTTCTTTACTCCTCCTGACCACATACACACACACACACACACACACACACACACATGGGATTTTAGAGGAGATGCCTCTAAAACTGTCACTAACTCAGCCTCTGAGCACATGAATGGTGCAGTAAAAATGCTCTCAGGAAACTGCGCTGCTTTTTTTCTCAAACTCATATTTCCCCCAATCCATCCATTCATCTGTCTGTAGGAAGCTCCCTTCTTCAGTCCAGCCATAGCCCTACCTCTCCTTTGTTTACACAGACAGATTCATCAGAGGAAGATGGATCCAGCTTGACCCTTTCTCTGGCTAAATATCTAATGCTAAAAGTTTGAGACACATTAAGTGCATGTTCTTTGATGACGGGTATAGAGCAGTGGGGACCTGGACTTTTTAATGCCGTTGCAGCTTGAATGTGATGTCATTACTCTGTCAGATCGGAATCATGAATCTCCTTTTTATTTTCAGATGCAAAACCACCCAGGGAACCGGCTTGTAACTCATCCAGGCATTCCCTCACTCACTGACTCATTCGCTCACTGGCTCACTGACATGTTCTCCCATCCACTGAAGAGTTTCCACATTGATTCCCTCCTTCACTGACCCATTCATTCACTCACTCATTCCCACATTCATTCACTCATTGACTCATTCACACATTCACTTACTCATTCATGCTCACTCCCTCACTGACACCTTCTCCCACACACTCATGAGCTTCCACATCCATTCACTCACTCACTTTTTTCTATAAACACTCACTCACTTTTCTATAATCACTCACTCACTTACACTTTTCTATAATCACTCACTCACTTACTCTTTTCTATAATCACTCACGCTTTTCTATAATCACTCACTCACTCTTTTCTATAATCACTCACTCACTCTTTTCTATAATCACTCACTCACTCACTCTTTTCTATAATCACTCACTTACGTTTCTAAAATCACTCACTCACTCTTTTCTATAATCACTTACTCACTCACTCACTCATTTCTATAATCACTTACTCACTCACTCTTTTCTATAATCACTCACTTACGTTTCTAAAATCACTCACTCACTCACTCTTTTCTATAATCACTTACTCACTCACTTTTCTATAATCACTCACTCACTCTTTTCTAT
The DNA here is from genome assembly GCF_029633855.1 of Hoplias malabaricus. NCBI lineage: Eukaryota > Metazoa > Chordata > Actinopteri > Characiformes > Erythrinidae > Hoplias > Hoplias malabaricus. The sequence goes on from NC_089804.1 coordinate 53,425,177, forward strand.
AATCACTTACTCACTCACTTTTCAATAATCACTCACTCACTCTTTTCTATAATCACTTACTCACTCACTCACTTTTCTATAATCACTCACACACTCTTTTCTATAATCACTCACTCACTTTTCTATAATCACTCACTCACTTACTCTTTTCTATAATCACTCACTCTTTTCTATAATCACTCACTCACTCACTCTTTTCTATAATCACTCACTCTTTTCTATAATCACTCACTCACTCACTCACTCTTTTCTATAATCACTCACGTTTCTAAAATCACTCACTCACTCTTTTCTAAAATCACTCACTCACTTTTCTATAATCACTCACTCACTTACTCTTTTCTATAATCACTCACTCACTCACTCTTTTCTATAATCACTCTCACTCACTGCTCTATAATCACTCACTTACTTACTCTTTTCTATACTCACTCACTCACCCACCCACTCACTCACTCACTCACTCACTCACTCACTCACTCACTCACTCACCTAAATTCACTCATATTTCCCCAATACCCCATTCACTCATCCACTCCCACATTCCCACATTCACTTTCTCATTCACTCACTAACTGTCTCACACTTCAAGAGGGGCTCTGTACTGTGCTTAGGGCTTCACATCTATGATGTTGTGTATCACTGTTTTAAAACCTAATTTGAAAGTGCTGATTGTCCTTCACGTCAAGTAAAACGTAGATAATGAATGAGCCAACAGAAACCCTCTAGAACCTCTAACAAACATTAACTAAGTTGAAGGATGTTTCTTTTTCCGGGAAAGCTACCAACTTAGAGATGCAAATTTCCACGGTGATGAAGTGCATGTGTTTGTGTGCGTTTGTAACAGTACCTGCTGTGTGCTGAAGTTGGCTGGATTGGAGACAGAGTTGTTGGAGGTGTAGAGGCCAGGGGAGGTTGTAAAGCCTGATGCTGGTGAGAAAGAGATGGAGCAGACTGTAATAAAGCAGTTCTCAGAGAGGAAGAACTTCTGAAACAGGGCCAGAGAACTCAGATCTGGTTGGTGGATCTCATTACTACTACAACTAGCTGCAGGTTCAGTCGTTAGTTATAGCCTGATTTTACCTGTCAGGTCAGATTTAGACCCTTGATATAAGGTGATCCTAGATATTTACGGAATTGTCTGTGCGTAATGATGCTCCTGCAAAGAAGCACTGATATCTGCACTGTGAAGAGGTTCATAGAATAGAATTTGGTAGATTTGGTCCTAGTTACCTGGCATCTGATAGGGGGAGTAGGCTGTCTGTCCAGGCTGAGGGGTGGTGAAGCCTGGACTGTAGCTGAGACCCGACTGGAGAGTGGACTGCGATTGAGACAGACCTCCTTCTGTCTTTATTCCTGGTAACATCACCCCTAAATCTGCTAAAAAAAATATACAAATACAAAAGGAAGACATTTAATGCCACACAATGTAACACTTTCACATACTCCTTTAAAAAAAGTCTAAGTTTTTTAAAATAATTTCATCTTCATATCAGATTACAGACATTTTGATGTATATAAGAGAGTTATCTGATAGGTGGCCATTCAACAAGATTTAGGAGCCTACCCGGAATCACCGGACACAAGGGGTGCCAGCTCCCAAGGACAATTTACCATGGCCAATCCACCTGCCAATATGTGGGCTTTTTAGGATTGTGGGATGTAACCAGAGCACCCAAAGGAAACCCACACAGACACCGAGAACACACCAATCCCCTTACAGAGAGTGACCCAAGGCAGGGTTTGAATTTCCCCGGAGGTCCCTGTTGCGCCACCATGCCCTCTGTCATTGGCTAATTTAAGCTAATTTAAAAACGTTCACCTCATTTTTTAAAACACCCAAATGGAGATCATTTTTAGCGCCAACAGCATCAATGTGTTACACACGGGTTCACAGGTAGTGCTCATACTGTACAAGAAGATGTGAGATAGTACCATAGGTGGAGAGGCCATAGGGTTGTGTGGTTTGGGAGTAGGGTGTGTACACCGTGGACTGCTGCATACTGCTGAACTGTGACTGGCCGTTGTACGGAGACATGGGCGGTGCCACCGGCGTGGACAGGATGTGCGGGTAAGGTCTGTCAATCAAACAGAAGACATTCAGAAGCATTTACTTAAATATGTGTGCGTGGTTCGGTGAGTGGATGTAAAAAGATTTCACTTGATTATTTTCAATAATATTTATCATATAACATAGTATAATGTGATAGACGATCATAAATACATAACTGAAAAATCACTCTGCGGTTTGTCCCACCGGAAATCTTATGCAAATGAGCTTAACGATGACTCATGTGGCATGGGAACTGATGGTGTCATGCTGATAGTCAAGCTACACACTGAAATTTAGAACTCAAACACACATGAAGCTGGAGGAGTAATGGTTGAGGGACCAGGAGTTGTATTAGAAACAAGAGACAGCTTTACATTGAAGCTGAAAATTAAAAAAAACAATATTAAACAATACATCTCTACATCTCTGAATGCAGTTTTGCTCTGGACACTTGAACTGACTTGTGTTTCAGTGACTCTCCCACATAGCGACTAAAAGTAAGTTGGTGAAGAAGTGATTTGACCTTCACAACCATCCTGACTGTGCTGGGTGACTAGATAAACATTCATTCATTATCTGTAAGCGCTTATCCAGTTCAGGGTCGCGGTGGGTCCAGAGCCTACCTGGAATCATTGGGCACAAGGCGGGAATACACCCTGGAGGGGGCGCCAGTGCTTCACAGGGCAACACAGACACACACACACATTCACACCTACGAGTCGCCAATCCACCTACCAACATGTGTTTTTGGACTGTGGGAGGAAACCGGAGCACCTGGAGGAAACCCACGCAGACACAGGGAGAACACACCAACTCCTCACAGACAGTCACCCGGAGCGGGAATCGAACATACAACCTCCAGGTCCCTGGAGCTGTGTGACACTACCTGCTGCGCCACCGTGCCGCCCACTAGATAAACAGCATAACGTATATAGTTTCAGGATCTAAGGTTTAACTTAAGTGACCCAGGTCTGAACCATGGTTCATGTTTTGTTACACCGTATGCACTGGATCATGTCTGTTTTGGTTTTACTCCATAAATGAGCACATTTTTTAAACACCCTTCCATGATGTACCTATGCCCTGTCGTCATCACCTATTATATTGTCTGTGTCTCCCCCATACTAGACCCTGATTGGTTCGTAGAGGGGCATGAACAGATTCATTGCATTGTCACTGTACTGCTAATGTTATGGCGCGACTAGCAGAAGCACCAGCTTCAAGCAACACATTCATTGCTTACACATTCTTTTGGATTTTCCAGCTCCTTACTGCACTGGCTGATTAATGCTGTGTCCCAAACTACACTCGAATGCACCTTCTACACTACTGAGTGCCCTTCTAATAATGATACAGTATTTCTACACCCTTTGTAGCGTCCGAATGTTTGGTTGTGATACAGTCGATGTGTGACACTGGAGAGAGTTGTTATATTTTGTTCTCTCTGAACACTAAGGCTGTGAGTAGATCACCTGATCACCTCCTGTAGTAAAATAACACCTGTAATTGGTCTGCAAGTCCATATCCTCCAAAAACAAAAGTGTATTCACACTGCAAACCAACCGAGACTGCTAACTGGAACCAAATTTGCTCTGAGACAACTTTCACGTTACTTTGTTTTGGACTGAAGATGGTATGTGTACAAGCACCCTATGACTACACGTCTGTAGTTGTACAAATGTGAGAGTGAGAGTGTGTTTGACTTACTTTGACGGGTAGAGGGGAGGTGAATACTGGTGCGCGGGTCGAGGACTGAATCCACTGCTGGTTATAACTGCACATAAAAATAATATAATAGTGGTATCAGTTGTGATCAATAAATCATTTTGGACTACACCGAGACACCCCAGCAAAAACGCAACGTGTCATTTATCATCTCCGTCACTCTGATAGATTCTTTACTGGAGCTCTAAACTGTAAAGAAAAAACATGTATCCTGGACGTCTTCCATTCAGAAACTGTCTGCCAAACACACACAAACACACATGCTTTTTTTAAAGTGATTTGTGGGGACATTACAGACTTCCTTTTATTTCTTAGAGACTTACCCATAAGTGTTAAGTGTTAAGACACTCTCACTAAACCTGACGCTAACCCCTAACACTAACCCTAACCTCACATTGTGAGTGGGTAAACAAGACTTGTCCCCACAAAGTGATACACACACTCACTCACTCAAAAACACATACCCACACACCCACACACACACATTGGTGATTGACAGTTTGCAGATTTTTTTTTTCTGCAGTGCAGCAGCTGGAATTCATTCAATAAGAGAAGAGGAAAAAAAACAGAAACTACCCTCTAACAATCCAACATCCATCCACTTCAAAGACAGGCTTTTCTCTCCTCTCCTGCCATCACTCTCTCCTTCCTTTCCTTCTCCTCTTCCTCTCCTTTTATATTGCTCTTTTCATTCGCTTCAATCTCTTCTCTGCTTCTCCATTCTTTCCTGATCTATCCTCTCCTCTCCCCCTTTCATTCTCTCCAACCCTCTTCCTTTCTTCTTTGCAGTTTTCTGTCATATTGTCCTCTCCATTTTTTCCACTCCTGTCTTCTTTTCTCCTCATCTTTACTCCTCTGCTGTCATCTCCTCTAATCTCTGTTCTGATGTCTTCACATCTCACTTCTCTCCGCTCTGCACTCCTCTTTTTTGTGCTCGAATGTTTCATACTCGTCTCCTCCTCTCTGTTCGTCTGACCTCTTTAAATACAGCCTTTCAATAAAGATATTTCAAAGCTACCTCATAAATCCGGTCCTTCCCCATGAAGAGATGGATGGAATCATAAATTCGTCAGATTGACTCACATATGAAACCATGCAAACACATCTCTCTATATTTCCCTCTTCTTCTCTCACTCTATTGAGACATCAGGCCGTTGTCAGCTGGAGCCGGGCCTCAGCTCCCTCAGAGGGGGGCGGAATGGCTGGAGAATTTCTGAATCTCTCTCTCTCTCTCTCTCTCTCTCTCTCTCTTTCTCTCTTTCTCTCTCTCTCTCTCTCTCTCTTTCTGTGTGTCTGTGTGAGTGTAATGTGGCTAAATAAAGAGTCAGTGCTGTCCGGATTACGTTAGCCCAAGGACAGTACAAAGATTGAGGCTCAGAGCTTTCAGCGAGTTCCCCTGCAGGGTTACACAAAGTATTCACTTTGTGTGTGTGTGTGTGTGTGTGTGTGTGTGTGTGCGTGTGAGATAGCGTACCTGACCCTGTGTAAGTGTCCAGCCCTGTGTCTCCTGCTGTGCTGACCGCCTCACTGCTGTTCAGTGGCTCAGTTTTTACTGAGAGAGAGCGAGAGAGAAGAACAATACTTTGACTTTAAATTCTGTTCTGAGACTTGTATAAGAGAAGGTTTTCAAAAAGTAACGCTAAAGAGAGAGAGAAAGAGAATGGCAAAAGGAAACAAAGAGTAGGACAGAGAGGGAGGCGAGAAAGAGAAACAGATAGAGGGACAGAGCAAAAAAAAAAAAAAAATACAATACCATCTGCAAAAGTAATATGATTCATGAATTAAAGCAATAGACTACGTCACACAAAGAGCTTCACAGCTTTTCACTCAGTAGTTTTTACAGCCTCCTGTGTTCTGCAGCACAGCACACACTAAACACACTCAAGGATCATATATGTTCACTCCACACACTCATGCAGTATACCATAGTCCTTCGTACTTGAGGCAGTGGGCGGAGTGCTGCAGCCCAGCAGCCAATCAGCCGTGTTTAGAATTGTCATGTTCTCTCCTGAGGGAGAGGGGTGGAGTCAGTGACATCATGGACCACATTCTCCACAAACTCAATAAAGGTTCCAACATATCGTCGCTGTCCGAAGAAAAACACGCATTCTCTAAAATAAAACCTTATGACCTTTCACTGGGGGATTGTATTCCAAGTCATTTTAGGGCATTTCTATAAGTCTGTTCACAGCTGCTGGGTTTAAAGGATGTAGTAAACTAAAATTCCACAGAAATGGTGATTTTCTCTGGACAGTGATGATATACAAACACATCTCCACACTGTGCCATAAAGTATAATCCAACAACTTTATAATTGTTTATTCCCTTCAGTAAAATTGAACTGAATTATCTCGTTCATACCTCCACTCCGGTTCGTAAATGAACATAAGGCCATATCACATTTGAAATAACAGTTTCTTTTATGTTTCACATCTTTATAGTCAGCGCTTTGGGCTCATTTTCACCCCGATAGATAGGGTGCAACCCACCTGGGACGGGGAAAGCAAGCGCATGCTTCCTCCGAGACACGTGAAGCCAGCCACCACTGCATTTTGTAATGGAGCTAAATAGCAGCCATAAGTTTTGGATTAATACCTTTGTAAATTTGAATGATATTTCCAAGGCATTTGATAAATTTGAAATGTTCAATGGTGAATTCCCAAATTTGAATATAGCTTCTTTGTGTTTTGAACTTTCAGATTAAAAAACAATTCACATTCATAAATTGTAAATAAGTAGTTTGTAAAATATACAATATTTTTTCAATATTCCATTATTAATAATGGCAAATATATGTAACATAAGTTGCAAAATAAAGGGTGTAAAGGGCTACTTCAGTGGCTACTCCAAATGGCTATTGTCCTCTAGCACAGGGGTGCACAACACCAGTCCTGGAGGGCCGGTATCCAGCAGAGTTTGGTGATTCCTCTGCTAAAACACAACCCTTAAACCTGGCAATTAACAGATGAGTTGAATCAGGTGTGTGTGAGCGAAGGAATCACCAAACTTTACTGGATACCGGCCCTCCAGGACTGGAGCTGTGCACCCCTGCTCTAGCACTTACTTTATTCAGTGACACAACCCAGTAAACAAGGAACGTCCCTGGACGTTCAAAATACGTCTAAAAGTAGTCTGTCCGTCAAGGACATATTTTAAACGTCGATGGACGTCCAAAATCCATCTTAATAAGTTAGTTAAGTGGTGACCAATCGATAACGTCAGTGGACGTCCAAAACACGTTTTATACAAGTAATTTATTTCGGGACCAATTAATAACGTCAATGGACGTCCAAAATACGTCTAATAGTCGTCTTTTCAATGTCTGTGTTTGGACGTCTTTTCAACTTTCATTTTCAACCTTAAGAGAACGTTGATTAGACGGCAGTTTATTTCAACGTTGAATCAACGGCTAAATGTTTACTGGGAAAAGTCTCAAAACAGAGGAAACCTTCGTGACAAGGTAAATCCTCTTTTGAGTTTTATGTTGAAGGTGAAAGTGAAGTTTGAAAGACTAGAGTGGCTGCTGATTCGAAGGAAAAGGTTGTAGCACAAGATGTAATTATTGGATTCTGGAAAAAAAGGCCTAGAAGTCAGGACTGGCAGCGCACTGCAGGAATTCCCAGTGGCTGTGATGTATTTGCATAATGCATTCTGGACGTGGTGTTGTAGTAGAAGAAACAGCAGTGGATGAAAACATGACTGTGAATTCTCTCAAACTGATTAGACCGAGGGGAGCAATGCTGCACTTCAGAATATTACACAATACACACCCCCACCACACACACACACACACACAAATTATAAATAATAATGCTGTATTCTTAGGCCAGAAGAGCTGTTAGTATTACACTGCTGTCTCATGTTTTCCTTTTTAGTATATATTTTTTTTGCATTTGAGAACCTTAAATGTTAGGATAAGGATCAGAATGACATAAATCTAATTACACTAATGTGCACTTTAAGCGAATTCTCTTTGCATGTTCTCAACGTTTTGGACAGGAATTTGAGATAATATTCAGAAAATTGTTATACCACTCACAATGAAATTTTCCATCGTTTCCAAAACTATATATTGCTCTCACAGCCAAGTCAATACATCCCAACGGAGTTCTGGAAACAGTTATATGTTTCTGACCTATAGTTTGTGTGTGTGTGTGTGTGTGTGCACTGCATGGCTCCATGTATGGGAGAAGCTGAGAAAGTACACTTAAGTAAGATGAATAAGCTTTCATAGACAGTGGGGTTGTTGGTAGTCTGTGTATTTGGTGAGTGGTGGGCGCATGTATCTGTGTGTGTGTGTGTGTGTGTGCTTCAAACTAGACTGTGGCCTGATGAGGTAGACTGAGGAGAATGCTGAATATGTCACTGAACTGGCAGTCGGTGCGTGTGTGTGTGTGTGTGTCTGTTAAAATCATTAGCTGAACTCTAATCTGAATGATTTACTGAGATCTGCTCTCTGTTCCTCTCTGTGTTGTTCTATTGTTTCAATCAGCCCACATGTTAAAACCAGATGACATCACTACCCCCCATCCCCCCCCCCCCCCCCCAGACACACACACACACACACACACACACATACACATCTCATCAGCAGGGTATTTTGAGTGCGTTGAAGTGGGTGGGTGTTTAATTAACATTTTCCAATAACAGGAGAGAGAGAGAGAGAGAGAGAGAGAGAGAGAGAGAGAGAGAGAGTGAGAGAGAGAGACAGAGAAAGAGAGAGACAGAGAGAGAGAGAGACAGAGACAGAGAGAGACAGAGACAGAGAGAGAGAGACAGAGAGAGAGCGGGAGAGAGAGAGAGAGACAGAGAGAGAGAGAGAGAGAGAGAGAGACAGAGAGAGAGACAGAGAGAGACAGAGAGAGAGAGAGAGAGACAGAGACAGATACAGAGAGAGAGAGAGAGCGCAAATGAACCTTGAGTTACAGGAAATATTTTTCAATGTACTAGACAAACAAACACATATGTGGAGGGTTATCCTTAATTAATTTTATACGTTATTTCTAAACAGACTGGGGTATGATTCCTTCTTAGTCATGCTTATTAAAAATCCTAACAGTACACTTGTGTAGCTTTTCTGGAACTATATAATTTCAACATCTGCACAATTCATAAACGAAGGAAGGAACGAACAATGCTGACCCTCTCTACTAAATGCATATGTTTTTTATGATGAATTTGTATGTTCATTCGTTTTCCGTAACCAATTCATGCTGTTCAGGGTCGTGGTGTGTACGCAGTGAACACACTCTTGATGTGCCAGTGCATCACCAGTCACTCTCACACTCAACCAGCCAATCCACCTACCAACATATGTCTTTGGATTGCATGAGGAACCTGGCGTGCCTGGAGGAGACCCACACAGACACAGAGAGAACACGCCAAACTCCTCACACACAGTGACCCAAGGTGAGGATCTAAGGCAGGATTCTGAGACTCTGGAGCTACCTGTAGCGCCTCCATACTGACACACTTTATGTTGATGTTGAAAAAAACCACTCTGTGCCTCACAGCAAAATTGGAAACAGTAGGTGACTGACAGTAGCATGCACCCATCACTGCTACTTCTAAAGACATGAAACCATTGATCTGCTGCCATTCATCTCCTTCCAGTGACCATAGAGAAATTTACCAACAAAGAGCAGCTCTTCGGTGGGACTGGACTAGACAAGCTAGTCTCAATCCTCACATATCTCAGTGAGCCTTGGGTGCCGATGAACCAGTCGCCAGTTAACTGGATGTCCTTCTTTGGACCACCTTTGGTAGGTACTGACCACTGCATACCAGATTGTAGACTCTGAATGTCCTAGAGAGGGTAATGCCCTTTCGCTTTGGGATGCTGAGCAATTGGAACTGCGTTTTTAGATTGATAATGCACCATCCAGTACCTCAGGGATGAATTG